>NW_025890128.1:0-4520 GCF_002878395.1 Capsicum annuum | reverse complement strand
TCTCTTTGCTCCTCAGCTTTCAAACTTGGCGTTAAAATTTCAACGGGCTCTACTTCATAAGACAAGGAATCTGTCTCTTTGACACCCTCTACTGGCAATACCAAAGAATGATGTCCAATGCATTTTTTAACATGGATACATGGAATACCGGATTAAAGAAACCTAAACTTGCAGGAAATTCTAGTTCATCAGCAACTGCACCAATCTTTCTCAAAACCTGATATGGCCCTATATAGTGAGGGCTCAATTTACCCCTTTTTCCAAACCGCATAACTCCTTTCATAGGAAAAACCTTGAGAAACACCTAATAACCAACTTCAAACTCTAGTTCTCTTCTCTGAACATCGACATAGGACTTCTGACGACTCTGAGCAGTCTTGAGTTGTTCTCTAATGATCTCCACTTTCTCCATCGCCTGGTGAAAAAGATCAGGCCCATATAATTAGGTCTCACCAACTTCATAACATCCTATCAGAGACCTACATCTCCTCCCATATAGAGCCTCAAAAGGAGCCATCTTGATGCTGGCATGGTAATTATTATTGTAAGCGAATTCAACCAGTGGCAGGTGATTTACCCAACTACTTTTGAAATCAATGACGCATGCCCTTAATATATCCTCGAGGGTTTAAATGGTATGCTCAGTTTGCCCATCTTTCTGAGGGTGGAAAGCTGCACTCAAATTCACTTGTGTACCTAAAACCTTCTGAAAAGATATCCAGAACTGAGATGAAAACTGTGTACCTCTATCGGATATAATGGACACTAGTGCCCCATGCAACTGAACTATCTCCTCAGTGTAAATATTAGCATAAACCTCTCCCAAATAATTAGTCCTTATAAGCAAAAAGTGGGCTGACTTTGTCAACCGATCTACAGTCACCCATATAGAATCATACTGGTTTTGGGATCTCGGAAGTCCTATAATGAAGTCCCTATTTATCATCTGCCACTTCCATAAAGGAAGACTATCTCTTGGGAAGTACCACCTGGCCTCGTGTGTTCTACCTTCACTTGTTGACAGTTCAAACACTTGGACACAAAATCAGATACATCACGTTTCATGTTATTCCACCAATACAAGGTTTTCAGATCATGGTACATCTCAGTAGAGCCTAGGTGAACGACATACCTCAAAGTGTGTGCCTTATTAAGGATTCTTTCCCATAACCCATCAACATTCGGAATGCACAACCTACCCTAAAATCTCAGAATACCATCACTACCAATTTCAAATGACATAACCTTTTATTGACCCACATCTTTCTTCATTTGCATCAAGATAGGATCTTCAACCTACTTCTCCATAACTTAAGAACAAAGGGATGACTTAGCTAACTCATGAACAATCATCCCTCCATCTTTGAAATCTAAGAGTCGCACTCCCAGATTTGCAAGGCGGTGAATATCCTTCACCATCTCTTTCTTTCCTTTTTCTATATAAGAAAGGCTACCTATAGACAACCTGCTAAGGGCATTGGCTAAAACATTTGCCTTGCCCAGATGTTGATGCAGACTCATATCATAGTCTTTCAAAAGCTCCATCCAACGCCTCGGCCTGAGGTTCAATTCTTTCTATGAGAAAACATACTGCAAACTCTTATGGTCAGTATGAATATCAACATGAACTCTATAGAGATAGTGCCTCTAAATTCTAAGTGCAAACACCACAGCTGCTAACTCTAAGTCATGAGTGGGGTGATTGCACTCATGCACCTTTACCTGCGTAGATGCATAAGCTATCACCTTACCACGCTGCATCAATACACAATAAAGTCCCACATAGGACGCATCAAAATAAACCACAAAATTATCTATACCCTCGGGATGGGTCAAAATAGGAGCAATAGTCATCTTGTCCTTCAACTTCTCAAAACTATTTTCACACAAGTCAGACCATACAAACTTTATCTTTTTCGGAGTCATTTTAGTAAGCGAAGCAGATATGGAGGAAAAAATCTCTACAAAACTTTTGTAATACCCCGCCAAACCTAAGAAGCTCCGAATATCGATTGGAGTCGTGGATCTGGGCCATTTTCTCACTGCTTCAACTTTTTGGGGATCCACTCTTATACCGTAACTGGACACAATATGCCCCAGGAAGGCAATAGCATCTAACCTGATCCTATCGGGTCTGAAAAGCATAGAGTCTATTTGGACGTTGCCCACTAACAGCACTGGAAGTGGCACCCTACTAGTTTAGGTGATTGGACTGAGCTGTGAAGCAATTCTGCTGACCTTGAGGGCCTGGCTGAGGATACTCTCTAATCTTGTGGCATGGCTTACCACAACCAAAATAGAAATTACTACCGGCTCTGCAAATTCCCTTGTGGTTCTTACCACAAGTCTAACAAAGGTGATTTGTTGGAGCACTGATAACACTACCCTGAGATTTAGAGCCTAGTGCTCTATCTCTGTTGCCATCACTGAACTTCAGTACTGGGGCACTATAGGAGGAAGGGGCTAGAACTGCTAAATTAGGACGAAACTACGAACGATTTCCTCTCTCTAATTTGGGCTGAGCAAAACTAAAACTACCTAATCTTTCTATCTTATTCTCCCTCTCCCTAGTCTTAACCTTCTGCTCCTCTTTCTGTTGAGTGTGGATTATGATCCTGGCTAAAGTCATATCACTATTCAGCATGGCAGACCTACACTCATTTACCATATTATCATTCACCCCTGACACAAACTTGCTTATCTTAGCCCTGTTGTCTGCAACTACACAAGGGGCATATCTGGCTAGCTGAGTAAATCTAAGAGAATACTCCCTAACCATCATATTTCCCTACCTGAGATTGATGAACTCAAGATCTTTGGCCTTTCTTAGCTTTTGGGGAAAGAATCTGTCTAAGAAAGTTGTGACAAATTCTTCCCACTCAACAGGACCTGCATCATCTAACCTTTTTGCTAACCACTACTTGTACCAGGTGTGATCAATATCCTGCAATTGTTATGTGGCTAACTCAGCACTCTGAGAAGAAGTGACTCCCATGATATTAATACACTTCTAGACTTGGTGAATGAATTCCTGAGGATCCTCGACTGGCTTAGACCCAAAGAAGGATAGAGGGTTCATTCAGGTGAAGTCTCGAATCCTAGCTGCTGCTGAATTGGCCACTGAGTTGGCCAGAACGACTGCTGGTCGTTCATTCTGGGAAGCTACAGGCTGAGCTAGAGCAGTAAATGCGGTCCTAAACTTTAGATGAGAAACATGTTCGCCCAAAGGATCTTCGGGCAGAGGATCTAGATGATTTCTTCTCTTTGGATGCAAGTTTCTGAAATAAGAGAAGAGCGAATTAGACTGAGAGACTGACTTGAAATTATGCTTACTAGGACGACATGAATACTGAATAAAGCAAACTGTTCCTAAAATATCGCATAACCTCCTGGACATAAATGTTGCGCGCAATACACCCATGCACAAGACTCTATTAGATGAGTCTTTCAGAATTTCTAGGACTCTATTGAACCTTAGGCTCTTATACCAAGTTTGTAATGCCCCAATTTTCTGAATCAGAATAATACATGGTGCTTATGACCTCGTGGGACCACAAGCTAACCCATGACTGATATGTGTACCTGTACACTGCATATATAATGTAATGATGCGGAAAACATAAACATGTAGGCCATAAGGTTCAACTAAATAAAGAATCTGTCAAAACATAATATCAATATGGGTGAAAGATACCTAAAACAGCTAAAAACTGAATCAAATCTGAACATAAGTCTGAATATTAAATCTGAAAGCCTCTAAGTACTGTCTGAATAAGGAGTTGAAGGAACATGACTCCAACTAACTCCATAAATTAATAACTGGCTAAAATAATAATTAATAAATCAAATCATATTATCTTCGAATGAAGAGGACTCACTGAATCTTTGTGACTGGAAATGCTACTGCTACTGCTGATCTAGAGCTCGTGTCTCTTAACCTATGGTATAATATAAAAACAAAGTACCATAGCGCAAATGCATTAGTACGAGGGAATATACTGAGTATACAAGTGAGGTAGGCTAAATATAAATAGGGTTTACATGCATGAACAATGCTAACTATCTTACTATTATGAACGTAAGAGTACAAACATACATACATGATAACTGAAATTGTGGGTGCATGATAGCTAGTCCTGCATGCTAATACATGGTTTACTGATGGCAAACATAACTGATACTGAAATTCTGATAACATGGGCGACTGTATCTTACAATCCTTAATCTGATGAAACTATTTGAGTTCTGTATTGTAACTGAGTCTGACTGTATCTGACAGTCTGATAGACTAAAATTTGAAGACCTATCTCAGTTGTTTTACTGAGATTGATTCTAAGACTGTGGGAGGTAGTTGTTTAACTGACATGCCCCAATAACACATAGAGCTAAGTTGGGGGCTAATCTCTACCCCGACTGGAGGGGTATCAACACTGCGCCATAGGTAAGGACAGTTGTAGGTGACCTTTAGCTGGCAGGTATTCGAAAGAAAAATAGTGGGAACCCTAAACTGACAGGTTAAT
>NW_025890127.1:0-1750 GCF_002878395.1 Capsicum annuum | reverse complement strand
ATTATAAAATGTTTAGAATGTTGTTATGCCTTGTCGAAATAGGGGATTAGAGGTTAAAATTGCATTTTGAAGTACTATGCAGAAACTATCAAACTCGATCTCAGGTTCGGGACCACAATTGCATCACCGCAATCGCGGTCAAAGCCGCACGATTTCCATACCTTAGGACTGATTCTGGCAGACATAAAAAGGTCTGCCAATACTTAGCTACCCCCGATATCTTCTATAACACCACCTCATGAACTTACACGTTTGTTCTAGCATATTTCTGTGTGGTAACACTAATGTTGGCATAAGCTGCATTGTTTATAGGTTCTCAAACTAAACAATGGGAGATTTTTACAGCACCCGATTCATGGCCGCCCAATGCCAACATTCCTACTATGATTATTTCCACAGGACAAAGCTACTACCTAAAAGGGGTATAAATTTAGACAAGGTAGAAAAGAAGCTCCCAGATTTCCATACCAGTCTCATTGTTACCCGGTGGATATATTTTTCCCTAGAACCGTTTTATGCTATTGAATAGTGGGTGCATGAGTTCTACGCAAACCTCAGTGTAATTTCACTTACAAACTCAATGATGACGGTTTGGGGTAAATAAATAAACTTAAGAGCTGAGCAGATTAATGCAGTGTATGGGCTCTCAAATATTGACATGGGGCAATTTCATGCTAAGGGATGTGAGCTAGGGTCCTGGATGGCTAATATCCTATGTTCGAGAAATGTATTACCCTAGGCCACCACTAAAATAGATATTCCAATGAATGACTTCAACGCCGAAGCAAGACTATGGCTAAGCATCATCTGTAGCAGGGTTTCTCTATGCACTCATATGACCATTTTCACAGATTCCAGAGCTCAGATTGCGGCATGCATTCTATCTGATATCTCTCTAAATATAAGAGAGCTTGTGATTTCATAATGGCAGTACTTCCAAATTAATAGAGGTACTCTTCTCTTATTCCATCTCTTATAATTGAGTAGGTCAGGAGTGGTAGAGTATGTTACAGACACTTGGGTGCAACCTGGCTCCCTAATCTTCCCACTCAAATTCAGAGGCAAGGGCGCCACAAGTTAAAGAAAGAAGAGGAAGATAGACTCGGGCAAAACAGTTCAAGAGGACACAGACTCTTGTAGACCCTCATCAACTAATACTTTTGATGACCTCTCTATTCAGGTGCAGAGGGTTAGGGAACTATTCTCTAGACTTTCTCGAGGACCAGGAGAGCCTTCCACCACTTGTCACTCGTATGTAGCTCAATATGACTATGAGAAATACAGAGAGGAGCAGAAGAAGCGGGGAGCCATAGTTGACCACTTAGAGAGAGCTTATTTAGCGCTAGATGTATCACACAGGGACCTCAGAAAATCACATGACAAAATAGTGAATAGATAGAAGAAGAGAGATAAATTTTTCAATAAGTTGTGGAAAGGGGTGAAGGGCATCTTGAAGGTGCTCAAACCCAACCATTGACTACCTTCACCTAGGATGTACAGTGAGGATGAGGCCCCTGCTGATTGTTCTACTAAGGATGCTGAGGGTGATGATGCAGAGTCAGCGAAAGAGGCTAGCTCTTGATACATATTCAGGGAGGCCCATCTACTCTTGCTTGCTTGTACATGAAGTGGGGACACTACACTCTTTTAGTTAGGGGTCCCCTTAGATTTTTATTATTTTCATATGTTGCAGGATATTCCTGTTTGATATTTCTTGTGATGATATTTAGGATAATATTGTTATTTTTAT
>NW_025890126.1:0-1161 GCF_002878395.1 Capsicum annuum | reverse complement strand
ATATATTTTATCGAGTTGGTTGGACCGATATATAGCTTCACTCTTTGGCCATTCACCTTAAAGACACCACCATCATTGTTTTCTAACTCCACTACTCCAGATGAGTAAATGTTGCTGATTTTAAATGGACCAGACCATTTAGACTTCAGCTTACCTGGAAGCTTCAGTCTGGAGTTGAAAAGAAGTACCAAATCACCTTTCAGAAAGTTTCGTTGGATAATCCTCCGATCATGGTACTTTTTCATCCTTCCCTTGTAAAGATCTGCTCTTTCATATGCATTTAGACAGAATTCATCCATCTCGTTTAGCTGTCCCAATCTCATATCTATAGCATCATCCCAGTTCAAGTTAAGCTGCTTCAGTGCCCACATTGCTCTATGTTGTAGCTCAATTGGCAAGTGACAAGACTTCCCATAAACTTGTTAGTATGGCGACATGCCAATTGGTGTCTTCAACGTGGTCCTATATGCCCATAAAGCATCGTCCAACTTTCTGGACCAATCTTTCCTGCTGGCATTCACAGTCTTAGCAAGGACCAATTTTTCACATCATGAATGAACTTTTTTCTTTTGATGAAAGAAGAGATGCTCAGGAATCACTTCGCTCACCACGTAGTTGGCATAATCTGCATACCATGGTAAGTTTTCCACCATAGTTGCTAGAATATCTTCATCGGGGAATGTATCATCAATATCAAGGTCGGTCTGCACTGTGTGCTCACTTTCAAGTCTAGATAGATGATCAGCTACTTGGTTTTCACAACCTTTTCTATCCTTTACCTTGAAATCGAATTCTTGAAGCAGTAGCACCCACTTAATTAGCCTTGGCTTGGCATCCTTCTTTGCCATTAGGTATCTTAGAGCCGTATGATCTGTATGAACCACTACCTTGGTTCCTAACAAGTAAGCACGGAACTTTTTGAAAGCATAAACAACCGCAAGAAGCTCTTGTTCAGTGACGGTATAGTTCTTCTGTGCTCCATTCAAGGCCTTACTCATGTAGTAGATTGGATGAAATAGCTTTTCTCTTTTCTGACAAAGTGCAGCACCCAAGGCTACACCACTTGCATCACACATAACTTCAAAAGGTAGAGACCAATCAGGTGCTACAATAACAGGGGCTTCAACTAGCTTCCCCTTGAGGCATTCAAATGCCTTCAAG
>NW_025890125.1:0-1203 GCF_002878395.1 Capsicum annuum | reverse complement strand
CGCAGCGAAGCTACTCTCTACATTAAAGGTGATGGAACAAATCTTATTGTTATTTCACTAAATGTAGATGGCCTGCTGGTTACAGGAAGCAATCATGAGCTTGGTCAGAAATTTAAAGAAGAAATGCAGCATACTTTCGAGATGACGGACTTGGGAGAAATGGTTTATTTTCTAGGAATGGAAATCAAGCAAGAGCAAAATGAAGTTTTCATCTGTCAAAAGAAGTATGCAAGAGACATTTTGAAGAAGTTCAGAATGGAAAATTGCAAAGAGACAACTACTTCGATGTGTCAAAAGGAGAAGTTGAGCATAAATGATGAAGCTGAAAAAGTGGATGAGACTCTTTACAAAAGTATGGTTGGATGTCTCATGTATCGTACAGCAACTAGATCCGACATTTTATATGTTGTAAGTCTTCTATCTAGATTCACTAATTGTGCAATTAACATTCATTTTAGAGCAGCGAAAAGGGTGATAAGATATGTTAAGGGAACACTGAATTTTGGAATCAAGTTCAATGCAAATCAGAAGCACGTGTTGCAGGGGTATTTTGATAGTGACTGGGGTGGTTCTTCTGAAGACATAAAGATCACTTCTGGTTATTGTTTTAATCTTGGTTCAGGTGTATTTTCTTGGTGCTCTAAAAAGCAAGAAATTGTTGCACAGTCGACGGCTGAAGTTGAGTTCATTGCAGCAACAACTGCTGCAAATCAAGCCTTATGGCTTAGAAAAGCGCAACTTGATCTGAATTTAAAGCAAGAGAAGTGCACAGAGGTGTTTGTGGAAAACCAAGCAACTATTTCTATCTCAAATAATCCTGTTTTTCATGCAAAAACCAAGCATTTCAATATCAAATTATTCTTTCTCGGAGACGTGCAGAAAGAAGGATCGATTGGGTTAAAGTACTGCAAGACGGATCTTCAACTGGAAGATATGTTTAGTGAAGCCTTGCCAAAGAGCAGATTTGAATTTCTCAGAGAAAGACTTGGAATTTGCAGCAACTGAAGCAAGGAGGAGTGTTGATTAATTGCCTCAGTTACTGCAGTAGAAGTTAGAGCAGTTGCTAGACGTTATCCTGCTTTTTTAGCCATGTTCTGTTAACTTAGTTTAGTTGCTGTTTTTTTGACGTTAGTTGTTCAGTTTTTAGGATGTGGCTGATCATGGAATCATGTACATTATAGGCTTTGATTGTTACATTTTTTC
>NW_025890124.1:2172-4069 GCF_002878395.1 Capsicum annuum | reverse complement strand
TTCTCAGAGAACATTGATTCTCATTTTAAGCATTTAAATACTTTCTTTAAGATTGTTAAATTCAACGGTTTGGTTGTTAGTGCCAAAAAGATAAAGCTTTTCTAGACATCTATAAGATTCTTAGGACATGATCTTTATCAAGGTAGCTATAAACCTATTTGTAGAGCCATCGAGTTCTCCTCAAAGTTTCCTAATGAAATTACTGATAAGACTCAACTCCAGAGGTTTCTAGGGAGTCTCAATTATGTTGCAGATTTTATCCTTAACATTAGGCAGGTCTGTGAACCTCTTTATAAAAGACTCAAGAAAACCCCAGTTCCTTGGAGTCCTGATCAAACCAATGCTGTCATCAAAATCAAAAGCTTGGTCCAGAACCTTCCTTGCTTAGGTATTCCTAACCCTGAAGCATTCATGATAGTTGAAACTGATGCTTCAGATATAGGGTATGGGGGTATACTGAAACAAAGGGTCAATGACAGTTCTCCTGAACAGTTAGTCAGGTTCACATCTGGAATATGGAATTCTGCACAAAGAAATTACAACACTGTTAAAAAAGAAATTTTATCTATAGTGCTATGTATCACAAAATTTCAAGACGACCTTGTTAATAAGGAATTTTTACTTAGGGTAGATTGTAAATCTGCTAAAGAAATTTTGCAAAAAGATGTTAAAAACCTTGTTTCAAAACAAATATTTGCTAGATAGAAAGCTCTCCTATCTAGCTTTGACTTTCAAATTGAATTTATTAAAGGAGAAAATAATTCCCTTCCCAATTTTCTAACAAGAGAATTTTTACAGGGCCACAATGAGACCCACAACACTTGGAAAAATCTCAGTCAACAGTAACCGACCAGATCAAACCAGAATGGCTAGACCATTCGATTTACCACCAACATCATCAAACCCCCTAAGGCCATCAATCCCGCAGAGGCCTGAACTAAAACAGGAACTACATTCACCGTTCCAAAATAAGTATGCAGCTCTGGCAGAGTTTCAAAAGCTCCCTCCACCAATGCCATCCAAATTGGTAGATCTTAAGACCAACAAAACCTTTGATAAAGGGTCATCTTTGAGCTCATTGGTACAATAGAAACAAAGTTATGCCATGAAGCCTCCGGAATCCTTTGCACAGGCTGTGGACCCTGCAATAGCCAAAACAGCACCTACCCCTCCTGTCAAAGAGGAATTCAAATTCATTACCACTCAGGTAATGCCCATTATCGCCTTAGACAAGGAATATGAAGGCTATCCTCTGGAACAGCTCATTAAACCGGTCTACAACAATAAGAATTTCGTGGATACAGAAAGTCCGCTTAAGACCCGAAGATTTTATGAAGCCATTTTGGTAGACACCGACTCTATCGAAGTCGAGCATTCGATGAATGAAAGGAATCCTGAATATATTGATTATTCAAGATTCACCATCAAGAGGGTATTAACCCTGTTTAATTGGTTTGCAGATCACCTGCATACTCCCATTGCCCTATTTATGCCACATAGGCCTCAAATATACAATTGGTACGACTACAAGTCTGCCTGGTTCAATTTTCTCTATCTTTGACCCGGTCATACCTGGTTCGTTAAATATTGTCATGCTATGGTAGACACCATTATACCTAGATGGTTCTACGAATGATGGGTATATTTCGGAGGAATCAAAGAAATCCTCCCTCAATAATTTCTTAGCCGTTTCTCAAAATTTTGCGCAAAAGAAGGATGCATGACCCTTCCAGAACATATTCAAATGTGCAAATTCTTCATCAAGAAGAGGGTATCTTACATCATCTCCTGGAACTTCGCCAAAGGAGAACAAGATAGAATTAAATATCTATCTAAAGAAATAAAGGTCAAAGGCTAGACCCCGAAGCCAGCAGCTCCAAAAACTCCCGATAAAGGA
>NW_025890124.1:0-2072 GCF_002878395.1 Capsicum annuum | reverse complement strand
TATATGGACCCCTACTAAGAACACAGAAACGACCCCTTCTCAAAATAGAGGTTCAAAGAACCGAAATTATTTTCTGAAGGGGCATTTTACTATTCTTCGTGGGAATCTATAGGACCCACTAATCTGGATAGTAATCAATCAGCTTTGCAAAAGCTAAAGAAATCTACTTTTCCAAAGAGAAAAAGCCAAAACATGACTTGCTTTGTAATCAATCAGCTTTACAAAAGCTAAAGGAATCTGCTTTTCGAAATAGAAAAAGACAGACAGCAATCAATCAAGGAATCTGCTTTTTAAAGACTAAATCATAGCCTTACAAGTGTACACACTAGATGTGTAAGTAATCTTTCTCCTATCTATATAAGACAGTTTGTAATATAGGAGAAGGCATCAGAAATTTCCACACACACTAGATGTGTTGTGGGTCTCATTGTGGCCCTGTAAAAATTCTCTTGTTAGAAAATCGGGAAGGGAATTATTTTCTCCTTTAATAAATTCAATTTGAAAGTCAAAGCTAGATAGGAGAGCTTGCCATCTAGCAAATATTTGTTTTGAAACAAGGTTTTTAACATCTTTTTGCAAAATTTCTTTAGCAGATTTACAATCTACCCTAAGTAAAAATTCCTTATTAATAAGGTCGTCTTGAAATTTTGTGATACATAGCACTATAGATAAAATTTCTTTTTTAACAGTGCTGTAATTTCTTTGTACAGAATTCCATATTCCGGATATGAACCTGACTAACTGTTCAGGAGAACTGTCATTGACCCTTTGTTTCAGTATACCCCCATACCCTATATCTGAAGCATCAGTTTCAACTATCATGAATGCTTCAGGGTTAGGAATACCTAAGCAAGGAAGGTTCTGGACCAAGTTTTTGATTTTGATGATAGTATTGGTTTGATCAGGACTCCGTACGACCATGTGGGTAGTCCCGTCACTAAGATAACACTTAAGATAAGACTGATATAAAGCTATTAAGACTATTTTAAATCCCATAAGCCTTCGATGTATTGTTTTAATTTATTATAGGTTGTATCATAGATGCTAATCGTTTTTTGCTTTCTTATATAAAGATCTTTTCTTTTCCCAGTCAGTCTCTAGACAGTATTTTTCAAAACATGAATTCTAACGTTCATACAAAAAATTCTATCAACCTATCTTTTAAAGCAACTCCGATTGCTACTATTGAAAATAATCTTCAAAACTGGAGTAACAATTTCTTAGCCGCTTCTCAGAATTTTGCGCAAAAGAAGGATGCATGGCCCTTCCAAAACATATTTAAATTTGCAAATTCTTCATCAAGAAGAGGGTATCTTACATCATCTCCTGGAACAAGATTGAGTATAGATATGGAAGAGCTATTTTGTTAGCCATTTTAGGAAGGAGTAAGAAATGTCATCGATCTAGCCTTGATCATTCTGAATAAAAGTGGGTGAGAGGACAAGGTAGAGGAAAAGGTTTTACAGACAGAGAAGAGGGAGAGATGAAGGGACAATTGAATGAACTTGTTGAAATGACACAAATGGGGAAATAATAGAGGGAAGTGAAGGAGTTTATTTATTGAACAAAGTGAAAGAAATAAAGAGAGTGTGGGAAATGAGGGGCTTATGTACAGAGGAATATGCAAAAAAATTTGTTCAAAGTAAAATAAGAGTAAATAAAGGACTTAAAAAAGTAAAAAATAATAGACATGTTTAGAAAATCAAGTAAAAAAAAGTTTTTTTAGAACAAAAAAAATAAAATATGTGCATGGTTGTGTCCTTTTTGTAGATAGCAAAATCTTCCCTCCAAGAGAAGTTTCATAAAAATACCTGCCAATTAATTTTATAATCAATAAAATTTAGCACAAAATCTTCATTTTCAACATGATCTCTAAAAAAGATGCTTAAAGTTTGAATGATCAAATCATATCTCTAGAATGACTAATCACACTAGTATTATCACGCATAATAGAAATTAATTTGCATGAAAAATCATAATCAAATTGAAGCATAGTCCAAAGTATTTGAGTACCATAACTTTCTACTATCATATATTCTGATTCACTTATGGACAATGCAACATAAGTCTTT
>NW_025890123.1:0-2586 GCF_002878395.1 Capsicum annuum | reverse complement strand
TTCTTTTCGTCACTTTTTGTTTGTTTTGTGCAGCCTCACGAAAATCCTTATATCTTGACATAGGAACATCAAAATGAAGATCTATTTTTTGTATTGAAAACTAGACTCGAAGAGCTACATGTCTCACAGGAATCACAATCAGATTTCCCTCAAATCATCCCAGATATTTCTCCAAAACCGCTCTTCTTATCTTGGTTCGGTAGTCTTATCAGCTTTGCGTAGCGTCACGATAAATTTCGTATCTTGAAGTAGGAGTATCGAAATCAGGTGCTATTTTTTGCGATAAAAACTAGACTCATAAAGATACGTCTCACATGGGAATAATAATCAGATTACACCCGAATCGTCCCAGATATTTTCTCAAAACCAATCTTCTAATATTGGTTTGCTAGTTTTATGAGCTTTGCGCAGCGTCACGATAAATTCCGTATCTCGATGTAGGCGTATCAGAATTAGGTGTCATTTTTTGGTTAAAAAGTATATTCACAGATATACAACATACATAACAACCATATTCAATGCTTTTACGAATTTATACAGATACGTCATCAAAGTCAACTTAGTTCAGAATTTGATGACTTATTTTGCAACTTTGATCGGCTATGATACAAAATTCATAACTTGATGTAGGAGCTTTCGAATCATGAGCCACTTTTTCTTATTGAAAGGAAGACTTTAAGATCTACCACATATGTAAAAATGATGATGAACACCTTTACGGATTTATACAGATGCATTGTTGAAATCCATTTTTCCTTGCTTGTCTCTTCACCTTTGCACGTCCGTGGTAAGCTTAGCAAAGGAACGTCTAGTCTCATGTGGTACCTATGTCAATTCAAAGTATTATTGCCGTGCTCAAACAATGACATGCATTTTCCCCACTTTTTTTTTTATTTTTTTAACTCATGTGACTGAAATTAGAGTAAAAATACTCAAAGCTGCCTACGTATCTCTGGAGAATCAATTCACAACGTAGTTCAAGAATGATGAGTTCATTTTTTTTCTTTGAAGCCGTTCACAGTTTAGAATCATGCGTGCCAGGAGTGGCATGCAGTTTAAGCTCGTGCCTTAAGGAGTGTGGCCAGCCTTCAAGGAAAGTACTGCTTCAGGAACTTGCCGTTGATGGGGCCAACTCTTACACCATCTTGATCGACAATCTTATATGCGCCAAGTGAATACACTTCTTTCACTACATATGGTCCATCCCATTTTGATGTAAACTTGTCACCAATGCGTTTGTTGAGGATTATGAGTCTTCGAACTTCTAAGACCAAGTCACCTACGTGAAATAATCATGGCCGCACCCTCTTGTTGAAAGATCTAGCAAGTCGGGCTTGATAACACTCCAACCTTTGTTGCGCTTCTAATTTCTTCTCGTTCAATGCGTCCAAATCTGTTAGACGAAGTTAAGCGTTATGTTCAGTTGTAATAACTTCTTGAATCACAATTTGCAATGAAGGAATTTGTTGTTCTAATGGAAGGACTGCCTCCATGCCATACACCAATGAATACGACGTTGCTTGATGTAATATCCCGAGACTCTAACCAATAGTGCAACCATGAATCAATCTTATGAGAAATAAATTATAGTGTTTTTGTTGTTTTCTGATCAAGGGTGATGTGTTTTAAGGCTTTAAAGATGTCCTAACTATTGGGCGAATCAAAACATTCTTTACCGATTGAATTCTTGAGAAGGATTTTGGCATAGTCAACTTCAAATGAGCATATCTCCCATTGTACTACGAATTATTGGTCTCATGACCTACCAAAAGCTAGATAATTGAATTATATTTCCAATGATATCTATTTCGTCAAAATCCAATATCGAAGAAAAGAGTTATGCTTATTTTACTCCAGCATGTCATCCTGGAAAATCCGTGACAACCTTTTGTGACGACTCATCACAAGCCTGACGGCCAGTGACAAAATGTCGTCACCTTAAGGCAGAAAGTCACAAAATCCACCCCTTTTTGCAAGGGTATTTTGTTCTTTTCCCATCTTTTGGAGTCCTTTATATATATATATATATATATATATATATATATATATATATAAATCCTCATCCAAACCCTAATTCCATCATTCTCTCTTCCAATTCTCTTAAGATAATATATCTAGGATTTTATCAAGGACATAAATCTTCCAAGAATCATCCACAAATCTTTAAAATTTCTTCAAGAACCAAGTTCCTCATATTGTGGGCTTCAAGAATTATTTATTTCAAGTGTGCATAAAGTCTCAAGTACTAAAGTTCATCCAATTTCAACGATTAAGGTATGTGGGGTTTCGAACAAGAACACTTCTTTTGTTCTAGTGTCCAAAGATTTAATTTCTATTGAATTTCATGATTTTTGTAAAGTGGGTTTAAACCCAAATTAATTTATCAGGGATTTATGAGATTTGAGCTATACAAGATTGACATATATGACTACTTCATTATCTTATTTCTTAAATAAAGAATTTATGCCATGAGTTGTATATTGTTATCATGAAATGATGATTTCTAAGTGATTTATGATAAGTGTCATGATTTATATTTTTCTATGAGAAGTTTGTCTATTGAATATATATTGATATTGAGCTTGA
>NW_025890122.1:0-4152 GCF_002878395.1 Capsicum annuum | reverse complement strand
TTTTTTAATTTTCTCTTATTTTTCCTTTATCTTTTGTTTCCCTTTCTGACTTCTCCATTCATCTTTTATTCTTATGAAAAGGTAAATTCCTTCTTCTTTTGTTATGTAGATTTTATTGTCATTTTTTATTCTAAAATTTATGGACTGGATTATTTTGTTGCACACCATGAGATCCGTCAACTTGTCTAAGCTTTGTATGGAAGAGAATGATTTTGTTTTGAACCAAGAAGTTCGTTGTAATCATGATTTTGTAGTTCATTTGAAAACATCTTTGACTTCAATTAATCTCAACGAAAGATATTGGGCATGTCCTTATTATGGGATAAATATCTAAAAATTTTCTTTTTTCCTTTATCCTGGTATATTTATTTGAACACTAATCCTTTATTTAAATTATTGAAGGGTTCAAGATCTTGTCACTTTTGATGTTGGAGGGACAAAGAGGATATTGATTCGATATCCAAATTTGTAATTCCTAAACTAATAGAAAAGTTAGGTGAGTTTGAGAATTTAGTGGAATCTTGTCATCAAATCATGAAACCATCAGTCAATGAAGTTGTGAAGATGAAAGCTTCAAAAGAAGTTGACAAGCCTAAAGTGTTTAAATAAGATGATAATTGTGTAGACATCAAATTGAAGAAATTAAAGGAAGAGATTGAGAAGATTAAAGAAAGAGAGAAAAAATGGATAAGTAACATGGCTAAAGGAAGGACTAGGGAGAATGTTCTCATATTTATTCTATTCTGTTGTTGCATTCTAGTTATAAGCTATTGGCTTATAATGATCTATGTAAAGAAAGACTCAATAGAGTTACCTTACAATTTTGTTGTATAGCAGCCTTTAATTTCATTAGTTCTTTTGTAATTATCCTTGAAGTATCTACGTAATTCTTTGTTGGGATCCCTTCTTTGTTTGTGTATTCTATTTGCAAGTTCATAAGAATCTTGTTTGAAGTTCCTTATGTTGTTATTCTACTTGCAAGTACACAGAAATAGACATAGAAAAAGAATAACAATGACAGATTTTATATATACCCAAAGGTGCAGTCTTAGCTGGATGTATTGCTAGAAATATTCATGTGACACAACTGCATAATTGTTTGAAATAAACATTACAGTCACAGCTGCATAATAAATTAAAATATTATAGTCACAACTGCATAATTAAGAGATAAAAAATTACAGTCACAACTGCATAATTGTTTGAAAAAAACAAACATACAGAGCAGTCATAACTGCATAACTATTTCACAAAAACATATCTATTAAGGCACAACTACATAATTGTTTGAGCTAATTAAACATCAAATACATGACAAAATTTAGTGAAATAAATCAGACTTTAAACACTAGACAACTGAAGAACTTGTTTGACTCAATTGATTCATTTCTGTAGCTTTGGTACTTGTCTTCATTCTTTGTGCTCTCATCCTTGTTGGGTGAAAGTAGGCTTTCATTTTTATTTCACACCTAATTTTGATTTATGATGCCCAAAATTTTCAGTTACTAGAGAGGGGTTCAAAGACATTCCGGGCTGAATTAACAAAAAAATGATTAGTCTTTTAATGATTAACTTGAATATTGAAAAGTGTAAAATCATTCAAGAACTTACATTATGGATTTTAAAATCACTTTGAGTATGTACAACCCCATCCTAACCATTCTTGATCTTTCAAAACTTGTCTCTCGATCCCTATTCGTAACACTACCAAGGTTAGATACAGGATCAACAACCCCTCTACCCCTTTCACTGACACCACCAGTATTTGATGTAGTAGCAACACTTCCTCTATCCTTTACAATGACACCAACAGTATTTGCAGTAGCAACACCAATCCCTCTACCCCTACAAGTCTCTCTTTCCCTTTCAATGGCACCACCTATATTAGATACAAGAGCAGTCATCCCTATACCCTTACCAGTTCCTCTTTCCCTTTCATTGGCACCATCTACATTAGATGCAAGAGCAGCAGTCCCTTTTCTCTTTTTAGTCCCTCTTTCCCTTTCAGTGCCACCAATCATATTTACAGCAGCAGCAACAGCAGCTGCAATAGCCTAACAGTCAAAATAAGTGATATCAATTTAATAGCAGCTACAATAGTCCAACAGTAAAAATAATATCAAAATTCAATAAAACTTAAGGTTGATTATAAATAAATTTTACCTGTTTTATAGACCCTTTTGATATTCCTCTTTCTTTGTTTGTGCTTGGTTGAGACTGACTTGGGGCTGCAGAAGAATCAACACTTGAACTTGTCCATTTTTCTCTACCAGTTATAGCTTTTTGCACCAAAAGGACAACTCCTCTTATTGTGATCTTTTGCATGAAAAGTGTTGTAGGTCATTTCAACACCTCTTTTGAATAATTTATCTGTCTTGTTCTCAGTTTCCTCTTTCCTTCTACACTTAGAGGGCCAACCTGGTATTTTTCTAATTTCTGATAGTATAACAAGAAGATTGATTGACTGTGACCATATTTGTATTTCAGTAATGGGTTGAATAAAAAAGCTATAGGTCTTTTGGTATGTTTATTTCTTATACCAATGTAAGACATAGTTAATAGGCTTCAATCTTCTAATATGAAGTGCAGTTATAACATGACAACAAGGTATGCCTTTTAGCATCCAAAATCTATAAGTACATGTTCTATTATTCATCTGCACTATAAATATTTTCCCCCAATTATCCTTAACCTCAAAACCATATTCACCATTTCATTCAAGGGTACACTTTATCAATTTTAAAGTGTTCTCAACCAATCCTTTAAAGCCATTGGAGAAATGTCAATTATCCAAGTTTCACAGAACTGGCTTAACTCTGTTATTCTTCTCATTACTTTGACCCTTATTTTCTCAAGCAATGTGATAATAGTCTTGTATCTTGCCCTATAATTCATGAATTAAAACTTTCAATCATGTTATTATCAACACTATCACAATAACTAGAAGTACTGAAATAAATCTTGGACCACTTTTCTATGTTGTAACACAGAAGATTTTCACAAATTTGATAACTTAACATCTCCATATGATCTAGATTTCTTTTCAAATCTTTCTTATATATTGACTTGGAACATTTCCAAAAGTAATTCCTTCTTTCAATGCCTTTTCAATCCTTAGGCCAGTTAGCTAAAATGTGTCTTGCACACATTCTTTGTTCTGCATTTGGCAGTAACTATAACATTGCAATGTCAAGACCCTTCAGCAACATATAAAATGATTAGCTGACATAAGAATATAGAAAAAATAAAGTAGTTAAAAACATAAATGAATAAGTTAGAAAAAATTACCTTCTGTATATCAATCATAGATGGCAATCCTTTCCCATCACCAAGCTTTAGATCATGCCTAACAAGTGTAATAAATCATGCCCAAGTTAAAGGTTTTTCAACTTTAACCACTGCCCAAGCCAGTGATAGCATTTGGTTATTTCTATCTTTAAAAACAACAATAAGCAATTGTCCTTTGCAACCATCTTTCAAGAAATAACCATCAAATTCAATACATCTTCTACATCCAGCTTTAAATGATTTCTTCAAAGCATCAAAATATATATAGAAGGATTGAAGCACTTGTCTTCCACCTTCAAAAGTTTCTTCACTAAGCCTCACCACACATGTACTGCCTGAATTAGTCTTTAAAAATTCATCTTTATAATAAAAAATTATTTTAGATTTCTCCACATGATCACTCATTATCTTTTGCAACACTATGTTTCTTGCTTTTCTTACCACATTTTTCCCAATACATACCTCCAACTTCTTTTTTCACTAGATTTTGCAACTGAAAAACTCTAATGCCAGGCTCAAAAATAATTCTATCCCTGCATCTCTTTACTAAATACTTTGAATTGATCAATTTATTTTTTATCGTGGCATTGCATACATGCACTGGATTATACTTTTTTTACAATAAAATCTCCTGTCCTTGAATCATGAATGCCAAATAGTAATCATGATGGTTGACAACCATTTTCACATTTTACCCTTACACTAGTTGATTCATTTACATATTTTTCTAGCTCTACATGTTCTTGAACTGCATATCTAGTAATAGTTTTTTTTTAATTTCTTAACATTTTCAAAAGCTAGATCAGTTTCTCAAATAATTAACTTACAAGTAGGATCAAACACAACTCTTTTTTTAGTTATTTT
>NW_025890121.1:0-4948 GCF_002878395.1 Capsicum annuum | reverse complement strand
TTCCAGACATTTGTAATTCGTGGTCTAATTAGACAACATCTTTCTTTGAACATAGGAGTTGCTAAGAGTAAAATTCGAGAAAAAGAGCCGATTGTATAGGAAATCCTTCAAGAAGTTATGCAGGGATATCCTGTATTGCTGAATAGAGAACGCACTCAGCATACATTAGGCATACAGGCATTCCAGCCCATTTTAGTGGAGGGGCACGCTATTTGTTTACATCCATTAGTTTGCAAGGGATTCAATGTCGATTTTGATGGAGATCAAATGGCTTTCATGTACCTTTATCCTTGGAGGCTCAAGTAGAGGCCCGTTTACTTATGTTTTCTCATATGAATCTTTTGTCTTCGGCTATTGGGATCCCATTTCCGTACCAACGCAAGATATGCTTATTGGACTCTATGTATTAACAAGCGGAAATCATCGAGGTATTTGTGTAAATAGATATAATCCATGTAATTGCAGAAACTATCAAAATCAAAAAGAAGTGACAATAGTTACTATAAGTATACGAAAAAACCCTTTTTTTCGAATCCCTATGATGCAATTGGGGCTTATCGGCAGAAACAAATCAATTTAGATAGTCCTTTGTGGCTCTGGTGGCGACTAGATCAACGCGTTATTGCTTTAAGAGAAACTCCCATCGAAGTTCACTATGAATCTTTAGGTACTTTTTATGAGATTTATGGACACTATCTAATAGTAAGAAGTCTAAAAAAACAAATCCTTTTTATATACATTCGAACCACTGTTGGTCATATTGCTCATTATCGAGAAATCGAAGAAGCTATATAGGGGTTTTATCGAGCCTATTCATATGGTACCTAACATAATTCTATGATACTGTGGGACTTTGGGGCTCTCCGGTTCAGCTAGGTACATAGTTCCAGAATTTATACGCGAATAGTTCCAGAATTTATACGCGAATCAAGATCGATAAAAGGAAGTTTTACAATCACCAACTCAAACCCATTATCGAATCCTACTCAGCGGAATATGGAGGTACTTATGGCAGAACGGGTCAATCTGGTCTTTCATAATAAAGTGATAGATGGAACTGCCATGAAACGACTTATTAGTAGATTAATAGAGCACTTCGAAATGGCATATACATCACATATCCTGGATCAAGTAAGAACTCTGGGGTTCCAACAAGCTACTGCTACATCCATTTCATTAGGAATTGATGACCTTTTAACAATACCTTCTAAGGGATGGCTCGTTCAAGATGCTGAACAACAAAGTTTGATTTTGGAAAAACACCATCATTATGGGAATGTAAACATGGTAGAAAAATTACACGAATCCATTGAAATATGGTATGCGACAAGTGAATATTTGTGACAAGAAATGAATCCAAATTTTAGGATGACTGACCCTTTTAATCCAGTTCATATAATGTCTTTCTCGGGAGCTAGAGGAAATGCATCTCAGGTACATCAATTAGTAGGTGTGAGAGGATTAATGTCGGATCCTCAAGGACAAATGATTTATTTACCTATTCAAAGCAATTTGCACGAAGGACTCTCTTTAACAGAATACATCATTTCTTTGTACGGAGCCCGTAAAGGAGTTGTGGATACTGCTGTACGAACATCAGACGCTGGATATCTCACTCGAAGACTTATTGAAGTAGTTCAACACATTATTGTCGGTCGAACAGATTGTGGCACCGCCTGGGGTATTTTTGTGAGTCCTCGAAATGGGATGATGCCAAAAAGGATTTTTAGTCAAACATTAATTGGCCGTGTATTAGCAGATGATATATACATGGATTCATGATATATTGCCTCTAGAAATCAAGACATTGGCATTGGACTTGTAAATCGATTCATAACCTTTTGGGAACAACCAATATCTATTCGAACTCCCTTTACTTGTAGGAGTACATCTTGGATTTGTCGATTATGTTATGGCCGGAGTCCTACTTATGGCGACCTGGTTGAGTTAGGGGGAGTTGTAGGTATTATTGCAGGTCAATCGATTGGAGAACCGGGTACTCAATTAACATTAAGAACTTTTCATACCGGAGGAGTATTTATGGGGGGTACTGCAGAACATGTGTGACCCCATCTAATGGAAAAATAAAATTCAATGAGGATTTGGTTCATCCGACACGTACACATCATGGGTATCCTACCTTTATATGTTCTATAGACTTGTATGTAACTATTAAGAGTGAAGATATTCTACATAATGTGAATATTCCACCCAAAAGTTTGGTTTTAGTTCAAAACGATCAATATGTAGAATCAGAACAAGTAATTGTTGAGATTCGCACAGGCATATCCACTTTGAATTTTAAAGAGAAGGTTCAAAAACATATTTATTCTGATTCAGACGGAGAAATGCACTGTAGTACCGATGTCTATCATGCACCCGAATTTACATACGATAATGTTCTTCTATTACGAAAAACAAGTCATTTATGGATATTATTAGGAGGGCCATGCAGGTTCAGTCTAGTCTAACTTTCGATCCATAAGGATCAGGATCAAATGAATGTGCATTCTCTTTCTAGCAAGTGAAGATATACTTCTAACCTCTCAGTAATCAATGATCAGGCGAGGCAGAAATTATTTAGTTTGGATTTTTATGTTAAAAAAGAAGATAAGATTCTTGATTATTCAGACCTTAATCGAATCATATGTACTGTTCAGTATAATCTCATATATTCGCTTATGCTCCACGAGAATACTGATTTATTGTCAAAAAGGAGAAGAAATAAATTCATCATTCCACTATATCCAATTCAAGAACTTGAGAATCAACTAATGCCATATTCAGGTATCTCGATTGAAATCCCTGTAAATGGTATTTCCATCGAAATAGTATTCTTGCTTATTTCGATGATCCTCAATACAGAAGAAAGAGTTCGGGCATTATTAAATATGGGACTATAGAAATGCATTCAGTCATCAAAAAAGAGGATTTGATTGAGTATCGAGGAGTCAAGGAATTTCGGTCAAAATATCAAATGAAAGTAGATTGATTTTTTTTCATTCCTGAAGAGGTGCATATCTTGCCTGGATCTTCTTCTATAATGGTACAGAACAACAGTATCATTAGGGTAGATACACAAATTACCTTAAATCTAAGAAGCCTAGTCGGTGGGTTGGTCCGGGTGGAGAGGAAAAACAAACGAATTGAACTTAAAATCTTTTCTGGAGATATCCATTTTCTCGGAGAGACAGATAAGATATCCAGACATACCATCATTTTGATGGCATCAAGAACAGGAAAAAGAAATTCCAAGGAATCCAAAAAAGTTAAAAATTGGGTCTATGTCCAACGGATTACACCTAGAAAGAAAAGGTTTTTTGTTTTGGTTTGACCTGTCGTCACATATGAAATAACGGACGGTATAAATTTAGCAACCCCTTTCCACCAGATCCATTGCAGGAAAGGGATGATGTGCAACTTCGAATTGTCAATTATATCCTTTATGGAAATAGCAAACCGATTCAAGGAATTTTTGACACAACTATTCAATTAGTTCGGACTTGTTTAGTATTGAATTGGAACTAAGACAAAAAAAAGTTCTTGCGAAGAAGCCCGTGCTTCTTTTTTTGAAATAAGCACAAATGGTTTGATTCGACATTTCCTAAGAATTAACTTAGTAAAATCCCCTATTTCGTCTATCGAAAAAAGGAATGATCCGTCGGGGTTAGAATTGCTCTCTAATAATGGATCAGATTGTACCAATATCAACCCCTTTTCTTCCATTTATTCCTATTCCAAGGAAAAAATTCAACAATCTCTTAACCAACCCCAAGGAACTATTCATACGTTGTTGAACAGAAATAAGGAATGTCAGTCGTTGATAATTTTGTCAGAAGCCAATTATTCTCGAATGGGGCCATTCAAGGATGTAAAATATCACAGTGTGATAAAAGAATCAATTAAAAAAGATCCCCTAATTCCAATTAGGAATTCGTTGGTCCCTTTAGGAACATGCCCTCCAATTGAGAATTTTTATTCATCTTACCATTTAATAACTCATAATTAGATCTTAGTAACTAACTATTTGCAACTTGACAATTTAAACCATACCTTTCAAGTAATTAAATTTAAATATTATTTAATGGATGAAAATGGAAAATTTTTTAATCCTGATCCATGTCGTACCATTATTTTAAATCCATTCAATTTGAATTGGTCATTTCTCCATCACAATTATTGTGAAGAGACATCTAAAATAATTAGTCTTGGACAGTTTACTTGTGAAAATGTATGTATAGCCAAAAATGGACCGCCCCTCAAATCGGGTCAAGTTATACTTGTTCAAGTTGACTCGATAGTGATACGATCAGCTAAGCCTTATTTGGCCACCATCGGAGCAACCGTTCATGGCCATTATGGCGAAACCCTATATGAAGGAGATACATTAGTTACACTTATATATGAAAAATCAAGATTTGGTGATATAACACAGGGTCTTCCAAAAGTAGAATAGGTGTTAGAGGTGCGTTCGATTGATTTAATATCCATGAATCTAGAAAAGAGGGTTGAGGGTTGGAATAAATGTATAACAAGAATTCTTGGAATTCCTTGTAGATTCATGATTGGTGCTTAGCTAACTATAGTGCAAAGACAAATCTCTTTGGTTAATAAAATCCAACACGTTTATCGCTCCCAGGGGGTGCAGATTCATAATAGGAATATAGAAATTATTGCACGTCAAATAACATCAAAATTGTTGGTTTCAGAAGATGGACTGTCTAATGTTTTTTCACCTGGAGAACTTATTGGATTGTTGCAAGCAGAACGAATAGGTCGCTCTTTGGAAGAGGCGATCTGTTACCGAGTCATCTTATTAGGAATAGCAAGAGCATCTCTCAATACTCAAAGTTTCATATCTGAAGTGAGTTTTCAAGAAATTGCTCGAGTTTTAGCAAAAGCGGCTCTCCGAGGTCGTATAAATTGGTTGAAAGGCCTTAAAGAGAAC
>NW_025890120.1:0-2787 GCF_002878395.1 Capsicum annuum | reverse complement strand
AATTTAAATTTGATTTTTTTTATTTGGGATTCAAATTTAAATTTGAATTGAAAGTGAGTGATAGTGGATATTGAAAAATTAGTGAATTTAATGAATAAACTTGAAAAAACTTAAAGTTTTTTTGAATTTGTTAAAGATATTCAAATTTAAAAATCAAAAATTCATTATGTTTATATATATGAATTTATAGCTACAAATTTAAATTAGTTGAAAAAGAATTTTAATTATTTGGAATGAATTTGATGTTTAATTTGTGAGCAAAAATAAAAACATGATTATTCAAAATTTTCTACAATTTATAAATTTTTCTTATTTAATTAAATTAATTTTAATATTTAATTTGTTATGTAACATTTTAAAAATGACTTGCAATTTAATAAAATGTTTGAAAATGACATGGCAGATGATATGGCACACGTGGAAGATGACGTGACACACGTGGCAGCTGATGTGGCAGCTGACGTGGGAGGGTGTGTTACACTCTCCAAAAAAATATTTAAAATATTATTTTTTAGTGGGTTCAGGAGTCCAGATGACAAACATGTAAGTAAAAGTGTCCAACTTACAAAATCGACATAGTACAAGGGTCTATTGAACCATTAAAGTGCTTGATAAAGATGTCAATGGTGAGGGCCACAAAACACATGTCAATAAAATAAAATGGTCTCATACAACTTTTGTTGGTTGTATGAAACTCATGGTAAAATTTTTCATACATTCATATATAATTCACCTTTTTCTTTTGGAAAGTTATCAATGAAACTCTAAGACGGCCAAAATAGCGTCCACTCCTTTTATATGTACTATATAAACATTTGATACAATAGACCTTGTGGTCCGATCGTTCCTTAAATTTCAGACACATCAAGAGTTTAAGTGCACTGAACTGTCCGTTATAAACATTGAATACAGGCTAAATAAAATATAATGACCATTGAAATCAAAATTAATGTAATTAGTATAGTTATTTTTCATAAAGAAATAAAAAAAAAATCTTATATTTTACTAAGGAACTTAAAAGTTCATACTTGCCTCGCTTAATATGAAGCGCCGTCATAAAGTCTTTTTTGCTTTCAATCCATCTCTGCCAGCTCGTTGGAGCTTCTTCCACTACATCAAAAGATATACTACCTGTAATGAACAACACACATCTAGCCATAATAGTTTGAAATTTATTTTGAACTGTTATGTCAAATCAAGCAGCGGACAAATGATCAGAATTCAAACTCCCTTCATTGAAGAAGCATAATGAAAATGGAAGTAGAAGATAAGTGGGGAAAAAAGTGCCCCACTCAATGTAAAATAGTAAACACTTTTATTTGAAAGAGGAAAATGAAAAGGCTAGAATGAAGTGCAGTACAGGTGTTGACCAAATAGTACACACCTTATCGAGAATGGAAATTTCTTCTTGACCTGGTACTCTAGAGAGTTGCTCTTCATGGAGATGAGATCCTTGATGAAGCAAACAAGGCTCTCCTGGGATGCATGGTGAAGCTGTGAGCTAAAGCAAGTCTTATCTATCTGAAAATTCTTTAGTCTCGGCATTACTAATGAGTCAGTTGGTTGTCATTTTTTGGAAATACAAAGGAAAGAAATATAATAGACAATTATATCCATACCTCGTACTAATAAATGACACTATGAACTTTTATATGTGCATTCAGAACTTAAGTTATCGTCCCTCTAATGTTCCTGGCAGTGTATTACACCCGAAGCCCTAAAATAGCCATCGGTTATCAAATAATATTATTGTGTCTGGCTGGATATGCTTGAGCATAGGTTTGTTTGGGAATCACTATTCTACTCATAAAAAAGGTGTCAGAAGCTTCAAATTTAAAGTTTTTCCTATTGAGAGTGTAGTCCAAACACAAACTAACATCTTTTTAGAAGATTACAGGTATTTCAACAATAGTACTTATCTAAGTGTGATTATAAACAAAGTCAAATAGAAAATACAAAACCAAAAAAATCCACACTAAAGATTTCTTGTATTAAAGAATGTCATTTTATTTATCAAAATGTGACTCTTTCTGTTCTAACAACGGTGTGGAAGTTGTACAAACCTCGTTTCACAATACAATAGTCTTCCTATAACAATTATGAAATACTAACTTGTGAGGGAAAACAAAACTCACGAATTTGTTACATTATTCCACGAATAAAGTGAGCATAGGTGTAAAACCTATAAAAGTCTGACACAATTTCTGAAATATTGATAAATTGCTGGTGAACAGGAGTCACTACGAGAGAGGTAGATAACCCGTAGAGGCTTCCCAATGAATCAGCTAAAAGCACCGCTTGGTGTGTTTTTGCCCTATCATTGTACCTTATAAATTATTAAATATTATAATCAAGTCATGTTAATGCTAGATAGGAGAAGGCAGAAATTGATTCCAGCCGGTGAGCTTGGTGACGCCGAAGCTACACCTCCATCCTGAAGATGATGCGGTCTCTGCCAAATATAGTAACCCAACAAAGGTTGGGGTCAAGTCCCAAGGGAATAATGGAATCCTGGCTCTCGGCTTTTCTAATCAACAGACAGAACTGAAAAAGTAAATGTGGTTTTTTAATTAGCAATATCGAACAAGTAGAGAATATCATCTTCAGTTGTAATCAGTCGTAGGTGAATACTAAGATTGTGTTCCCCCTGGCTTCTCAACTCCATAGGATATTGTGCTTTGTTGAACCAACCTGATACCTTGTATGCTCAATCGATAAGTTATGTACCTTCTACAGTTTTGGACGAGAAGAAGGATTTCACCCTTTACCTTTTGAGTCTCAGGATGT
>NW_025890119.1:0-6460 GCF_002878395.1 Capsicum annuum | reverse complement strand
GTACCCTTTCGGTCCATGACAACAAAGTCAAATTCCTACAATAGAAGTACCTAATGAATCAATATTGGCATCACATCCTTCTATTCCATGAGGTACCTAAGAGTTGTATGGTCCATATGCATAATCACTTTTATTCCAAGTAAATAAGATTGGAATTTTTCAAATGCAATAACCATAGTAAGCAACTCATATTCTGTCACAGTATAATTTTCCAAGCAAGTTAAGTGCTTTCCAGCATAACAGATGGGATGTAAGATCTTATCTAGACTTTAGCCTAGTACTTCTCCTAGAGCTACATCTCTAGCATCACACACAACCCCCAATATCATGGACCAGTCAGGTGACACAATAATAGGGGATAAAATCAACTTTTCTTTTACACATGCAAATGCCTTAAAATATGTATCATTAAACACAAACTTCACTTCCTTCTCTAACTTGCACAAGGGATGTGAAATTTTAAACAAATTCTTGATTATTCTATGATAAAATTCAGCATGCCCTAAAAAGCTCTGAATACCTTTCTCAAAAATTAGTTGAGGCAAGTTTTCAATGGCTTCAAACTTTGTCTTGTCGGCCTCAATCCCCTTCTTCAAAATTTTGTGACCAAGAAATATTCTTTTTTTTAACCATAAAGTGGAACTATTTCCAATTTAGCACCAAGTTGCAATCCTTACATATCCTCAAGACACTAGCAAGATAAGTTAAAAAATCTTCGCAAGAGTCACCAATAATTGAGAATTCATCCATAAATAACTCAATAGTTTCCTTTACTATGTCAAAAATAGACATCATGTAATGCAAAAATGTTGCTTGTGCATTACACAGACTAAAAGCCATTCTCTTGAATGTGAAAGTCAAATAAGGACAAGTGAAAGTGGTCTCCCCTTGGTTTATGGGAATAATATAATTTTGATTGTAACCTAAATAATCCATCAAGAAAAGAATACCATCATTTACTAGAAAAACAATCAAACATCTGATCCATAAAGGGCACCGAAAAGTGATCCTTCTCAGTTCATACATATAGCTTCCTATAGTCCATGTATATTCTCCACCTCATGATTGGCATCATAGGAATAAGTTCATTCTTCTTTTCTGGAACCACATTGATCCCACCCATATTAGGCACACATTAGATTGGGCTCACTCATTTGTTGTCGGCTATAGGGTAAAACTAACCACATATAAAATCATGTAATAATTTCCTTCTTTATTACTTATTACATAGGTACATAAAGTTTTTATTGATGCTCAATACTAGGAACATAGTCCAGGTCAAGTTGTATCTTATGTGTGCAAATTTCAGGTAGAATCCCAATGATATCATTAATTGACCATCCAATGTCTTTCTTAAACTTCTGCAACATAGACACAAAATATTTAACTTGCCAATATAACAAAATAGCTGAAATAATAATTGAGAAGAATTTTTGTCTCCCAAAAATGCCTAATAAAAATGAGATGAAGAGCCTTAAGCTCCATGGAAAAAGGATCCTTAATAGATGCCGTAGCAAGAGGGGTCACATATTTATCAAATCTAGATATACCTTTTTGGTGAAAAATTATATGGACCCTACCCACAAGTGAGCTCGCCATCTCAGCATACTAATTAATGTCATCACCCTCAAAATTCATAATAACTACTCCAAATATTTCAACTCTAAGCCACTCCTTAATATAAACTACCTACACATCCTGATAGGCTGCATCAATCAAAAAAATCATACGCATATTGATGTCTATCAAATTACACATCTAAGAAAGTATAAAGTGGTGGCTAGTCAAATATAGAACCCACAAGGAATAGGACAAAGATTTACCAAGAGATTGTTGATGTAAATGGAAATTGCATAAAGTAAAAATGGGTTTTGTAACAATAATTGAAATAGTAATGATGTTGAGAAATTAGAGTTGTGATCAATATAAGACACGCACTAGGATTGTGTTCCCCTTGACTTTATAACTTCACAAATAGTTTGTTCTTGTCAAACAATCTCGGTGCTTTGCATGCAAATTCTAAAAAGTTATGTTTCACATAACGCTCTCTCGACCTTGGTTTGGGTCAATTTCACTCATTTCATTTTGGTGTCCTAATGTCTCATTCTAACCCTTGTTTTATGATTTTATATTAACTATCTTCTCTTGATCTCATTTTAATTAGATAAAATTGATAGCTTCAAATTACTGTTATGATCTCCTTTTCCTAATCTCTACCTCTCTCTCAATCAAGTATGAAATACAAGTAATTTTCTAATATTTGCAACTGTTAAGTAAGGAATCAAAGAAATGTAAATCCCAATACATGCAAAAACACCTTCTAGAATGACTTTCCACTAAGCCTTCTTTGTTAGTTCACCAGGGTTCCCACAACCATAATTATGGGGTTTAGCAACTCATTGTTGTAACAACAAACATAGATTTCGTAGATGAAAGCATGAAAATGGACTTACGAAGAATAATAATGAAATTTGAAAATCTCAAATTAATGGTAAACCTTAAAAACCAAAAATAATAATTTCAAGTTCAATAATGTATCACAGAACCCAAAATAATGCCAAAAGTTTTTAAAGTGCGTAAACTGATAATAAAACATCAAAGGTAGCTATAGATACAAAAGAAAACTTATTCTAAACAATATAGGAAACTAGAACTTGTATCAACTCATAATTTGTAGGTTGAGACGTGGATAAAACCCACAAATCATGCATAGGATTCGCAGAAATTAGATCACTATTAATCTTGTAGAACTTTAACTCACAAGTGCAACCCACGAGTCATGGGTTGCACCTACAAACTATAGGTTGACACATAGAAATCAAATACATCATCCCTCTTTAGAAGATCAACTCCCCTAGCCACTCACAAATTACAGATACTACTCACGAGTCGTAGGTTGACTCGTGGGTAGCTCTTTCAGCAACTCTTACTTCTTTTTTCTTAGTATTTTCTCCAAACCCTATTTTTCTGCACAATCAATACAAACACGCATCATATCTAACAAGAAAAATTGTGTACCTGCACAATTTCATTTTTTTGAGCATCAAAAGTACCATAAAGCCATGTCACATCAACACCCTCAATTTAGAGCATTTGCATGTCCTTAAACAGCTAACACACAATTAGGAAATACGATGCTTAACTAAAAGGAACCCAAGTCACCTACGACAGCCAATTTATTAGTTTAAGCTCAATTTTTCCACCCGCTCCTAAGCAAAACTTTCAAAACCATTGTTTCTATACATGTAGCAGAATATCATGACACTAAAGAAATCAAGTTTGTTCATTAGATTAGCAACAAATAACTAGGCATGTATGCAATCGATACTACCCAAACAACTAAGTAGTTAACAATAAAAATAGTGTACCCTCACATCAAGGAAGTCCCAAATCTCATAGTATCATGATGCATGTCACTATAGGGATTATATCAAAACACTAATTCTAAGAAAAGTTCAAAAAATGTGCATGAAATGTCATAGGCTTGTCCTTATTTTCTATACCTCAGTTTTCTAGACAGTTGGACTAGGTTCACTATAGGACTTTTCTCGACTTATAATGTAGTCTTCGGGAAGGTATGCTACATATGGGAAATAGTAATTCACTCTCCTTGGCACTACACTTAAATTATTTTCTCCATTACTTAACAATGCTTTTTTATTCTCCTTTTCTCATTTATTACTATTCATATTGAGTTTGGTTTTCCTCAATATTTACACTTATCTCTTTTTTTCTTCTTTTTATGTAATTTACATCTTCTCTTTTATACCTTTTTCATATTTTTCTATCACACCCAACCTTACTTTCTTTTCTTTTATTCAACACCTTTCTTCATACCCATCTTTAACTATGCACCCCTATGATAGCCCCCACAACTTACAAGATTTTCCTAAGATGAGGTTCATAATGTCCAAGGATGGACCAGGGCCAAAAAAGGTTCATTATAATTAAATAGGAAGGTGAAAAGGTTAAAATCAAAATAATAGGTCAATTTAGGCTCAAATTAGTGATCAAGGGATACTTATTCTTATTTGGTTAGTTGTTTAGGCTAAGAATGGAATTATTCAAACATGGCATATGATTATGTCCCAACCAACTATCCTACAACCTAGGAAAACTACCCATACAATTTTTGGATTACACATAATAAAGTAAACTAAGTAACACATCACAAACACATGGCATAAGGTTATATTATTAGAATACCACCTATTTGGTTCATGCAATGCTAAGCTATGATTATTTTGTCCCTAATACTAATTCCATATCAAGATTCAACAATGGCCACAACATATCTTCATAATCTTCAATTCATAAACATTTTAGGAGGGGTATCATATTTTCAAACACATAAAAACATAAAAATTTGAGTACACCAAGGATCCTCATTTTTCTCCTAGTTAATTAACATAAAACATAACATCTATCACAATCATGATCACAACATAAAAATTGAATACGCCGGATCTACTATGGTAGCACACCCTAGGGAAAAGAGACACGACAATAAAAACCCTAAATGGTTGGTACACCCCTACCCTACTAAAAGACCATAGCACTATACTAGTTCATACTAAGAAAATAAAGAACATATGTGTCTAGGGACCTAACTGAGATGCTCTAGGCATCGAATACAGGCTTGCACCCAACTAAGGTATCAGGTGGCACGTCGAGCGTGGAATAAGAGGTGGTGGTGATGCTCAATGGGAGGATTCACCCAACTCATGCTAAGCATGTAAACTCTCATAAATATGTAGTTAAAGAACATACTTCATGGTGGCACTCTTTAGGTCCTACCTAAACTCGTATAAGCTATCATTCTACTCAAGATGCTCTCGTCTTCTATTGGCCCCAATATTTAGGTCCTCATCCTCACCAATAAATATATCAAATACCAGTAGTGGTGGTGAATAAAGTCTATATGTAAAGTAATTTATAACTGGAGGAATGATATAAATGTGGCTTTTAGCTAAAGTACAAACCTCCAATCTTAATGTATCCACCTCTTAAGCACATGCTCGATAAGTCAGTCACTTGAGCCTCGTAGAGTCAATCTCCTATTTGAATCTCAAAACTATCAATCCATTTGTGTAACTCTCTATTAAACTTCTATATAGTAGCCATCGTCCTCACGTTCACTTATGCCTTAGATGCCTTCAATGTAGTCCATACCCAATGCCTGATCTGACCAAATAAATTAGCCAACTAGGTATTGATAAGTGTCTAGTACTTACTGAACTCCTACTGACTATCCACAAAATATTGTATAAGATCATGTAGTACTATCACTATGCATAAAACTAATGGGTGAGAGGGAAATATAGAAGTAAAAGTTGGAATTGAAGTGTTTTTAGCCCCCTTATTGACCATAATAGATTAGCTCTACCTACTGACTGATTGGCTCAACATTCCTACCCATTATTTTCCTATCAACCTGCTTAGTTGACTAAAAAGGCCCCTTAAATTGGGCCTCTCCTAAATATATAGAAGGTTGTTCCTTTTTGGTGCAATTATGTTGGATCATCATGAATTAACCTTATTTCAGCCATTCAAGTAGCCTCAACTTATTGATCTTTCTTTGGTAATACCGATACTCCTACTGCAATACAAAATATCTAGATCAAGTAATGGAAGGGAATACTGGAGATCTCACAAAAATCCCTCTCATGAATCTCATCTTTGATACATCTGGCAAAGCCTATATCCTCACTATCCATAAGGTTGGTAACCAATATAGCCTGATCCTAATGAGGTCATTATTTATAGGTATCAGACTAAACCTATGTTGCATATGGACCACCAAAACTTTATTGGCAAGTATAGCGAGGACTTCTTTATCTCTTCCTTCCCTTTAATCCAAGGGTGTTAACACCAAGGTCAAATTTACCAATTTGCCCATCTCATTAACTCTCTCATCTTCTCCCTCTATTTAAACTCTCTCATCATACTTTTGCTATTTACTACCCTCATCCAATAGTCAGACTAAACTATAGTCGGCATAACAAACTCTAGCATAAATAAAAATCTGCAAATCATCTCCTCTAAAAAATCAACTCTAATCCATCAAACAATGTATGTGCCAGTGAAGGTTGGTCCTGATCTCTCATGCCCACTAATTTGATCAAGTCAATAGAAGTGGAATAGGATATAAAAGTCATGTACCACCACAGGGATGTAGGATCCTAAAGTCGTACTGTATACCTGAGCCCATATCTATCAGATATAGACTGCGGGTGTAGAATCCTTGCCAAAGTTGTGAGCGAAATACAAGGCTCCTCAACTATTGTAATACCCCATGTCTGGAAGTTACTATGCATCAGACGACTTAATCTCTTGATTCATACATACAACAAATGAGAAGTATGTTCTAGTCGTATCTAAGATAGTTTGGCATAGTGGGCATTTTATTATAGGTATGAATCAAGCCTTAGAGTCGTAAGACTACTATTCAAGTCGTATA
>NW_025890118.1:0-3854 GCF_002878395.1 Capsicum annuum | reverse complement strand
TGCATTGTACAAGGAACTCTGCATGCCTGTGTTGGTCCTCTTGTAACAGTTCCTCGTGAAGGGGAAAGAGTTTACTATTTCCCACAGGGTCATATGGAACAGGTATCTTTTGATTTACATTTTCTTCCATGATCTTTTATCTTTTCAGGTCTTATGTGCACTTTTTGTTTTCTCATGCAAACGTGAAAGATATATAAACCCTCAATCATATGTTGATGTTTCATATGTTATTTTTTGTTGCATTTTCTAGGATAGTTTTATCATAAAGACGTGTGATAAGTAACAGTGCTTCTCTCTCTCACTCACTCACGCATTATGATTCTATGTGATTGCTATTTTTTCCCAATTTGAAGCATCAACTCACCAGTGATTAGACCAACAACTTCCTTCATTCAATTTGCCAACCAAAATTTTAAGCAAAGTGATGACTGTTCAACTTCGAGTAAGTGCCATAATGTTTTTTTTAAAAAAAATTAATTCTCCCTTCCATGTTGAATTATGGTAATAAGTACCATTTTTAATTTTAGGCCGAGCTAGAGACAGATGAGGTTTATGAACAGATAACTCTGATTCATGAACAACATTTGAGCGCCACCTTTAAATCTTTGTGCTTTTATTTAATCACGACACTTCCAAACATACTTTTTTCCCTTAACATCCTGCATTTTCTTTTTGTATTCTGTTCTCCAAAGGCATGCAGATGAATGCTTGCCTCAACTGGTAAGCTTTCATTTCATAACTATGCCTCATCTTGGCTTCACCCTTCTGAACTCTTCTACCTCTATCCATTTATTCTTCTCATTAATTTCTTGCTATATATTCAGGATATGTCACAGCAACCATCATGGCAGGAATTGGTTGCTAGTGATCTACATGGTAATGAATGGCACTTTCACCACATTTTTCGAGGTTATATATCAATTATCTTTTTTCCAGTGGCTGTTATAACTAGGAAGTTCAAATTAAAGTTATTGTTGAGTTGAGTCCATCGAGTTTTTCATCGAGGGAGTGAGGGGGGAGAACAACAACTACTTTTAATCTAGTTGGATACATCTGTTAGTGTGTGATGTCTGAGTTGGAGACTTGGATCTTTTTGTGTTGGTCAGTCCTTAGTAGACGCCAGGCGAAAGATCCTTTATTTGCTTGGATATTTCCGTCAGAAAATTATCCTTTTAGCTTTATTGGGCTGCCTTTTTTTCCATGTTCCTTAATTCAGATTTAAGACCCGAATCATATGACTCTTGTTTTGTCATTTTAGAGTGCAAAACTATAGTTATGGCATACAGACTCTTTTATTCAATGCATATAATCTTTTGTTAGGTCTAATAATAAATGTTGACTCCACGTTCAGGTCAGCCTAGGCGCCACTTGCTCACAACTGAATGGAGTGTTTTTGTCAGTGCAAAGAAATTGGTTGCTGGCAATGCTTTCATCTTTCTCAGGCAAGTTTATGAGTAACATATCCATACATATTTTACTGAAAGTGTGTATAAAATTGCTCTTTAATAGCATCATTTCATATATCTCTGTTATTTCAAGTCACAGTATGCATCTGGGTGTTCTTGCAACTGTGTCCCATGCCATCTCGACTGGCACCTTCTTCTCGGTATTCTATAAGCCGAGGTAGTTCCTTTTCCATCTTGGGAATGTATCTTTATTTTTTTAATAGGATGAAGCTCTCTCTCTCTCTCTCTCTCTGTGTCAATATTTTTGTTTTAGGCTTATCATTGGGTTCCTGTTTTACCAAAGGTGATTTTATAGTCCAATTTTATTGAAATTGTCGACACCAAAAATACGTGTAGTAGCTACTTGTACAGTGAGCATTGAGTTCTGTCCCATGTTTTTTAGTTCTTGTGTATAAGCATTGTGGTATAAGAAATTTGATTTTTATTTTGCACATTGGTATAATATTAGCTAGCATTAATAGTGATTGATTTAAGTTTTTAACAAACTTGAGTAGCGTCATCCAGTTTTTGTTTCTGTATGATGTTTTGATACTTGGTTCTTATTGTCTTGGGATTCATTTCAATATTTTCTTGCTTCTGAATCTAGATTCTTTCACTTGCCCATGTTGAGTTAACTCTACTAAAACTGCCGATTTCCAAGACTAGTCAGTTAGAAATCATTGTAAGTGTGCACAAATATCTTGAAGCACGAAATCACAAGCTTTCTGTTGGGTTAAGGTTTAAAATGAGATTTGTGGGCGAGGAAGTTCCAGAAAAAAGGTAAAGCTCGAGAATATAGTAACTTTCAGGTCTTACTGTAGTACATTCAGCTCAAATTACTTAAAGGACTAAGGGGCTGAAACTCAATTAACCCTTGGCTACTTCTTTTATAGGTTTAGTGGAACAATTGTCGATGTTGGTGATAGTACATCATCAAGATGGCCTGATTCGGAATAGATATCCTTAAAGGTACTTTTCCTTCCCTCTCTTCCTCTCCCTTTCTCTCTCGTGATGTTGTCGTGTTTTGTAATTTCTATTTAGATTTTACTACAATGTGTTTTACTAGGGATTATTGAATTTTGCAAATGGAGTTGTCATCTGTTGGTATATCCATGTTTTTACCTTCCTTTCTATTTTGCCACATGATCCTGTAGACAATAGCTAACAAAAACCCACTTTGTGTATTTGATTTGTTCAGGTTCACTGGGATGAACCATCGTCAATTTTGCGTCCAGATAGGATTTCACCATGGGAAATGGAACCACTTGTCACAGCAACTCCTACAAACACCCAGCCTCCTCAAAGAAATAAGTGTGCTCGACCGCCAGTTTTGTTGTCGCCAGTGCAAGATTGTGTTGTAGTTGATATATTGTTTTTACAGCTGGTGGAGTAACAATTTAACATGTTCTTGTAATATAGTCTGCAGATATAGATGAGAAAGTTATCCGAAATGAAAAGCCTGAAGTTCTTGTTATGGCTCTTGTAGAGGCAAAGGTTTGTTTTTCTAAGAACTTCTGCAAGTTTAGACATCTTTGAACATATTCTTGAATCATTTTCTGCTTTAGAATTGTTATGGGTTAAGGAATATTATAGATGACACCATTTTGATTTTCTCTTGTATGTGGCGTTCATTTTGTATTTATGAATGGTATGCAATGTGATGCTTTGCGTTTAGAAAATGGTGTAGTGATTTCAATCATTACCTTAATTTTGTTGTTGGTGTTATTTGTATGAGTGTTGTATTACATATCTTGTTGTGATAGTGTATTAGATTTCTTAGGAAAATCAATTAGCTAGCATTTGGACATAGATTTGGTTGAAATTCAAATCAATGCTTTGCTTTTCAATTTTTTCCTCGAGAAAAGGAAAAAATTTATCGATGTACAAACGGGGGCTTAGGGTGTTCTATTCCTCATCTAGTTGAGTTCTTCAGTTCGCCTTATAGTATAATTGAAGCCTTGTTTTGAAATGCTTATTTTTAATTCTATATAACTGCATTGCGTGTCAGGATGATGCTATCGTATCAAAAAATTCAAAAAAACTGAAAACCTAGGGAAGGATGTCAATCCAACAATTTTGGTTGCAGCTGACACAATATGTCTTGCCTCTTTTGCCTTCTCAATTTCCCCACCAGAAGTTATTTTTCTAGCTTCTATTTGATGAAATAAAATCTATAATAATGCTATTTCTGCCAGTGTTTTTGTATGATGATAAAGTTATGTGCCTTTGTTGTTCTTGTATTGTTTATCTTGCTTTTAATGCTCTGTACTGGGCCTTTTCTGAGTTTGCTTTTCATCTTTCAAAATGATTCGATTTATTGTTGGGACAAGCTTGCATTATTTCACAGATGTTTTCTTTCTAGACATGATAAACTTTTTGCATTTATTGGACTTTGCTATATATTCTCAA
>NW_025890117.1:0-1030 GCF_002878395.1 Capsicum annuum | reverse complement strand
TGACAATAGGATATATATCTCATCTTTTTTAAATACCAAGATTTTTTATTTTTTTTTCTTTTGTAGGACCGAACCCCAAGATAGGGCTGCCTACATATCTATTTAGGAATCAGGTCGAACGTAGTTCAATGCTAACGCATTATCTTTTTTTTTTTGAATCATCTTATGGGTGCCTCCATGGTTTTTCACCCACAAGGTTTTTTTTTTTTTTTTGACTTCAAAGAGGGTAAGCAAGGAAAGGTAAATAAGGCTCGAAGGGCTGACCAGGGATTAATGACATTTAGTTAAGTAGAATGAGGGCCTTTCGTCATCTCAACTTGAGAATGTTAAGCACAAGTGTGTCAAATATAATATCTTTTGACTGAATCGGCATTGATAGCTTTTTCTGTCATTTTTCCGTCCAGATCCACAAGTTGCAAAGCTCCATTTGATAATACTTGTTTAACTATGTATGGACCTTGCCAGTTTGGAGCAAACTTTCCTTTAGCCTCTTCTTGGTGTGGAAGGATGCATTTTACAACAAGTTGGCTGGCCTCGAATTTTCTAAGACGTACCTTCTTATTGTAAGCTTGCGCCATCCTCTGCTGGTATAATTGACCAAAGCAAACTGCCGTCAACCTTTTTTCATCTATTAACGATAATTGTTCTAGTCTAGACTTGACCTATTCAGTATCGTCAATTTTGGCTTCACCAATGATTTGACGCGAGGAAATTTCAACTTCTGCGGGTATCACAGCTTCAGTCCCATAAACTAGTAAATAAGGAGTTACGCCAGTCGATGTACGAATAGTTGTACGATATCCTAAAAGAGTAAACGGTAATTTCTCATGCCACTGTCGAGATCCTTGGACCATTTTCCTAAGAATCTTTTTAATATTCTTGTTTGCTGCTTCAACGGCTCTATTTGCTTTAGGACGGTAAGGGGTAGAATGATGATGAACGATCTTGAATTGCTCACAAACCTCCTTCATTAGATGACTATTGAGATTGGTTGGATTGTCTGTGATAATGGACTTTGGTATACCAAAAT
>NW_025890116.1:0-2503 GCF_002878395.1 Capsicum annuum | reverse complement strand
TGTACGTGTGAATGTACTGGTACACAAAGTGAGGTAAGGTTGAATGCAAGGGTTCATATGCATGAACTATATCTTACTGAATGTCATGAGAATAACTGAATGAGAATACATGCATGACTATATAGACTGTAATTGAAATCATGAGGATTCTAAATACAGAGTCTTACTAATAATATAAATTACTGATAACTGATATAAATGATACTGGGTGACTATATCTGACAGTCCTGATTCTGATAGAACTAGCTGAGTTTCGTACTAAACTGAGTGACTGTATCTGACAGCCCTGAAATCTATAGAACTATTTGAGTTCTATTACTAAAACTGAGACTAAGATTGTGATTATGGGAGGTATTCATTTAACCAGAATTCCCTAAATAAAGCAATATAGCTGAGTTGAGGTCTAATTTGTAACCCCAATTGGAAGGATGTCAATACCGCACCACTGGTAAAGACATGTTGTGAGTGACCCTCATCTGACAGTGTCCCCAAAGAAGAATGTTGGGACCCTCAACTGGAAGTTTTAATCTACCTCATCAACCCTCAATTGTCAGTGTTAATGTCTCAACCTATGCTGGCTACGTAGTTCTGGTATGCAAGGATTGCTTTTAAGGGTCATACCCTCTACTGTCAGTGTGTGCCTTCATCCTTAGGTTTGCTCAGTGCTGAATCCAACTATCAACTGAATAGACACTAAACTAATTTTACTGAGATGAACTGAACTAATTTCACTGAATTTCATGTACTGACAAAATATTACTGAAGTTTGTTAACTAACTGAGTTCATGAGATTATTGAGTTTTCCTGAGTCATGTAACTGACTGAATTATACTGAGTTCTGAAACTAACTAAGAATACTACCGATCATAGTGTGACTGAGATTATCTTGAAACTAACACTGGATCTAGGCACACAAATAAATTATCGGGTATTCAATACCACCAGGACTCGATAGCATGAAAATAAACAGGACATGACACTTCTTGAGCTCATAATAATTCTTAACAATTCATAATACAACCATTGAGGGATTTCATGATGCACTTGATACTCATAGTCTTGTACATGAATAGGAATACATTCCAACATATCATAAGTTCATAATCTAGTCTCATGAACACTCCATCAATTCATCACAAGACATAACATTAGCATGGGAGTCATTTTGAACATGTAGTTATAGCCTAAGTTTATCATGTAGATCAATAAAGGTTCATAAAATACAATTCTACTCACTTAGGCATTTTATCATACACATGGAATGCATATACTTAGGCTTAGGCATGAACATTAACACTTTTACATCACGGCTACATTAATCAATCCAATTTCATGAAATTCAATCCACATGCTGGCATAATATCATAAAAACACACTAAAGATTCCAACTTGGGAATCATACGACACATCAACATGATCATAATCAATCCACAACGTGAATATCAAAATTTATAATTTAAAATTAGATTCTTGGACTTGAAGGATGAAAGGGATCCTTGGATGAACACTTTACATACCTTAGAACATAAATCTGTAAGGGTTCTTGAGGGAATTCTTGAGCCTTGTTCTTGAATTTTGAAACTAGGGTTTCTTGCTTTTGAGAGAGAATAATGAATTTTGGGGAAACTTGAGTGAATAATGAAAAATTTAGGTCAATTAGGGATCAATTTCGTGTTTGGGGTTGACCTAGTTCGTGGAAAAATGACCTATTTACCCTTAAAGATGCAGTCATTTAATGATTGAAAGCTGGGTATCGATGCGATTGGCAACGCAGTACGTTGATGGCATAAACGTGATACCCGACGTATCATGCCCTGATCATACTAAGCCTCAGTAGTTATGACTCTGTCAACCTGCAACAATGTTAACCAATGCGATAGGTGATGCGGCGAGCCAAGATCACATTGGTCCACTATTTTGAGACACCAAACGTGGTCTAAATGAGTACCAAAAAGTCTGAAACTTATTCGGGAACACCTAATGACCTTCCTGATCATGAATCAAAAAAATATAAGCTATTAAAGGACATTAAGGTCGCAAAATAAGATTGCCAACCTTTGAAGGACAAAAATAAACTAAGACTAGAAACTTAGCTAAGATTTTCTAAGTCTGGGACCTCCTTGACAAGCTTAAAGGACTGGATTAAGCTTAAGAATTTTGCGGGGTCTTACAAGCAAACTGTAACTTGGTGTTTGGTTTGTGGTCAAAGTGTTCATACTGCAGCTATGTGTGTTGTCAATCTTGATTTAGAATTGTTTGTGGGCTATGCTGGAAGGCAAAATTATATAAACTACTACAATCGAACAGGGCTGAATCAGTTACAAATCCAATCACTGTGATACCCCGAGTTTTTCCAATTAAATATTTTGCTCCCAAATGTTTCGATTCATTAAAGCCTTTTTATCTTTCCAAGAGAATCTTAGCACTCAAAAAAAAATTTGCTAAGTGTTGAAACTTTCTCATTTAGACCTCTGATCTTCGGGTATTTATTTGATGACCTTTC
>NW_025890115.1:0-2909 GCF_002878395.1 Capsicum annuum | reverse complement strand
CGTGATGAAGTTGTAACCATGCTCAGGACCATGATTTTCTGATAAAAAAAAGTGTCCATTGTCATCAACAAACAAGAATTGAATTGACTGAATAAGATGGGTACCATGAGACATAAAAATCTTTGCTATTTTAAATCTTCCTTTTTCATCCCAAACATTACTCCCTGTCCCAGCTCCCTTCTTTACTTGCCCTGCCCTTGCAGAAACCTTTATCATATCCATAATATTAACTATTATTTTGTCAATTCTAGATAATATAATTTATGAATTATACATGCATGTATATATAGAGAGAGATGTGGAAGAATACGAAGGGGGGATTTATTGGGTTTACATAGGTTATGTCATTGTCTTTACTTAATTTGTTAGGTTTAGGATTTGCATGATTAGGTTTACGATAGTTTTGTCTACGTATGTAGGCTACAAAGGAAGTTATGTTCGTTTTCTTCTCCTCCGTCTCATATTAGTTGTTCAAAATTATTTCATGTACGTGAACCAAGGTCCCAGGTTCAATTCCGACAAACAATAGGAGACATATAATTGTGCATATATATATATATATCCACCAAATTAAAAGAACGATCACTAATTAATTGTGCATATATATCGCATACGTAATATTGTTCTTTAGATTTTTTAAAATTTCTTGTGCAAAATATAATATTACTGACGTATTATATATTCTAAATTTTTAATAGTACATGATACATTATTTTTTTCCTCCTCATTTAGTCCTCCCAATAACGACCCAAATTTGATCGTATCAATATCATTCTTATTAATTCTTCTTTATCAATAATTAATAACAACAATAACCTCTTGTCTATACTTATTTACAAAGATTTAATTAAACACAACACAGAACATGTCTATATTTATTTACAAAGATTTAATTAAACACAACACAGCACAGAACAAAACCCTAGAGCAAAAAGTGAGTCGATCAGTTTTCAGCAGTGTGTTGCATGAATATTATCGTATTGATTTAGATTGCTTGGACGAAATTACAAAACTTGTTCCGATTAGCCAATTTGAATCTTCAGGCAGTGGCAGAACTAGGAATATGGTGAAGGGTGTGCAAATTTTATGCTCAACTAAGTTAAGAGCGTGCAAAATTGAATATACACTTATTATGGTTTACATTTAACCTCTATTCATTATATAATTTTCCAGTGAAGGGTGTGCATCTGACCACCCTTTGCCAAAGGTAGCTCCGCCCATGTCTTTAGGGTGGACCGTTATTGATGCAATGCATCTACGCTCTCGAGGGGGATAATCCATTCCAGAGAGGTCATTCAATTACATAGTTGGTGAGAATTTGCATAAATATAATACCATGCACTGCTAGTTCTGGTTCTGGTTCTGGTTCTCGTTCTTGAGAGTGCATACCGCACAAGAGGCGTCTTCGCTGGTGTTTTCTCTTGATGATAGGAGGAAGATCTATCTTGAGAAGAAAATGGTTTCAATCCAACAGTCTTGAACCACAACTACATTGGCCACATATTATGGAGGATCGTTATTCCATGGCATTCTTGTTTTACCAGGATAATAAAACGTTTGTAGGCACATTTGGCCATAAAAAATTCAATCACCTAGCATATATATATATATATATAAAGACTATTAGCTGACAGACACCATCAGCAATTAGTCCAAGTGTAATTTGCTAACTATTGAACGATAGCTCAGGTAGAAAATTCATACTCACATTAGTTCAAATAGATATGAAACTCAAAAAACTAGATCACTTAGATGTGTTTTTGATCCTAAACTCTTAAAATAAATACAATATGAAATTATAACAAAACTGAATAAACACACACATATATATATATATGTTGAATTCAATTAATAGATCCTCGTCTTTTGGACCTTGTCTGCATCATGGAGGATGTAGTAAGCTTTATATAGATTCCAATACTCTCAATATACCTATCTGTTTTGGTGCCATAAAATCCACCAAAAGAACGATCATCTCCTATTTGAATTGTGAACTCTTTCAACTGATGAAATTTTGAATCAGCAATCCTATTACTCCCATATGGTCCATAGGAACCTTTGTTGGTCACAAATGTTAATGATCTCAAACCATTAATATAGCTGCTGCCTTTTATCTCTGTAAGAAATTCTGATGGATAATCCAACACAACCTGAAATTTGTGTGGAGTTAATTCTACCTTGAAGCATTTGTATAATGCAATGAATAAAGAAAAATAAATAAAGAGAGTATGTTTTAGATGAGTTATTGAACATAAAATATACGTTATGTGGTTATGAACTTACTTTGTTCCTTTATGAGTTGGTAATTCAGTACATTAATGCTTCTTAAATTTACATCTCCGTTTCTCCAATTTACTCCCCTTAACATGAGTTTCTACACCTATATAAAGAGCATCTATGGAGAATAAAAATAACACACCACAAAAAGAAAGAAACCATCTTCCTCCTTTCCTCTCCTTCTCGAATTGTTTTGGACAACCTCCAAACTTCCATCCACGAGTGCACGTGTTTGGAAGTAGTTGTGGAACCTTGGGGAGCAACCGGCTAGAAGGATTTGCACCGGAGTTGGGCCGACATCACTTTCAAGGCAGTAGCTTGTCACGACACAGTTCTTGTAACTATTCTCTTACTATTATAATTAATTCCAGTTTCATGTCAATATTATAGCATTTTTCCCAACAATTTGTAATAAAATTATATTATACCTATGGACCATCAAAATTTCTTACTTCTAGTACAAACGATCACCAAAATTTAATTATTAGATGAAGAAGTTTGTAACAAAATGGTACCTACGGACAGTAGCGAAGCTAGGAATTTTATTGATGGGGTACAGAAATAAACATGCTAACTAGCTGAAAGTAGGGATGTCAAGTGGGCCCCGGCCCGGTTTGACCCGGCCCGGTAAG
>NW_025890114.1:0-6487 GCF_002878395.1 Capsicum annuum | reverse complement strand
AGAATAGGCCCAAAATATTATCCTTAACATATCATCATAATACTTTCCTAAAGAATCATATAACATTAAAGACAATAATTTTAAGCTCAAAACAACATAACATACAATACGCTGAACTAGAAACACAAACTAAGCATAGGCTAATTTCACTTTGATCTTTAACTCATTGTTTTGACCCTTGGCTTGATCCAATTGACCCTTGAGCATTATCAACAAGTTTTTTGACATATAATTACACACAAAACCTTTTGGAACACTTTAAACACAATATAATCCACCGGAATCAATTAGACAAGCACCTAGCTCAAGCTAGTAACACTAGTTTTGCGGGTTGAACTCTAAATGAATATTTTAGGTACAAACTTGTTTGAAACTCACTCTTAACATCATAAATACATTATTTAACACTTTGATATACATTTATATCATTATATACCATTACAGCATAGAATCATCCTCAAAACAAGACTAAAAAGGCTAGAATAAGGACACTAGAATGCATAAATACACCCAACATCACCAACCTACTGTGGTACCAATCCACCCATTAGTGAATGTGGTAGCAAAAAGATTCTAAGACTTCTCTTGAATAAATCCTCTATTATTTTTTAGATCCAAGTCTGAAGAGGATCTATGGAAATTCATGGACAATATCTAAAATGTTACAAAGATTATAAGCATTTCCCCAACCAAAGGCGATGATATAGCTGCCTAACAATTGCATGGAGCAGCTCACACTTGGTGTAACAAGTATAAAGAGGATAGGGGTGAACAAACAGAATTGGAAGAATGGTATGAGTTTATGATTGCAATCTTGGACAGATTTTTTCCACTGGAATAGCGGTAGGTAATGGTGTAAGAGTTCATAAATCTAAAGCATGGTAGCATGATTTTGAAGGATTATCCCTCAAATTTACTCAGTTGGTGAGGTATGTTCCAGCTATAGTTGTTGATTCCTAGGTTTTATGAGCAAGTTTGTGTCTGGTATTTTAGTGGATATGGTTATGAAGTGTAGGATTACCATACTAGTAAAATATATGGGAATCTCTCAATAGTTGGTTCATGATCAATATATAGAGGAAGAGAAAGTTAAGGAGAAGGAAAATAGAATAAGAGGGATAAAATAGGTAGCTTTTATATCTCTCAGTGAAAGGTTGGATACTGGAAATTGTTCTCCATTCTGCCAAAAATCTTTAGCTCCAGTCTTGTATTCTACTAATGCCCTAATTCCCAAGTTCATGCAACATCATTTTATAGGTCACACAACTTTAAGTCTCAGTATAGTGCAAACAGTGGTCGTACTAACCCAGTATACAAGAAATATGGTAGGAACCACAAGGATGAGTATATGGCTAGTAGTGATGGGTGCTTTAGGTATGAAATCCAAGTCTCAGGCTTAGGGAAAGTCCAGTGGCTTCCTAAAATGGTAGAATATCTCCTTTAGGTTACCTTACTCAGTAGGGAGCCTCATCTAGTGCAGTTGGTAGAGAATGTCAGAACAGGTTATATTTCCTTTAGACTCAACAAGATTAGAAATGTTCTCCTGATGTAGTCATAGGTATATCACAGTTTTTCTATATTCATGTTTATGCATTATTAGATCCTGCAGCTATAGTTTTGGTTTTGTAAATCCTTATAAAAAACTAGACTTCGATGTCAGCCCAAATTTCTCTCAAAACCTATCATAGTTTTTCATCTAGTTGGTGACTTAGTCATAGATAAATGGGTATAGAAAGTGCCCAGTTATAGTTTCCCAAAAAGACACCTTAGTTGATTTTGTGGAGTTAGACATGGTGATTTTGATTTCATTCATTTTATGGATTGGATACATTCTCGTTATGCCTCAAATAATTAAATAACTAGAGTAGTCCAATTTTAATTTCTAGATTATCCAGTCATAGAGTGGAAGGGTAGTTCCTCAGTGCCTATAGGTTGGTTTGTCTCTTACCTTAATTCTAGTAAGTTGATCTCCAAGGGATGTATTTATCATCTTTTATTGGTTAAGTATTCATAGTCTAAAACCCATACTCTTAGGTCAGTTTTAGTAGTAAGAAAATTTCTAGAAGTATTTCCAGAAGACCTACTGGAGTTCCTCCAAAAAGAGAAATTGACTTTGGAATAAATCTCCTTTAAGATACCTAACTTATTTAAATTCCACGCTATAAAATGGCTCCAGTAAAGCTTAATGACTTGAAGCAAAAATTAAAGGTCCTCCTTGATAAGGTTTTTATTAGGCCCAACATCTCTCTATAGGCCTCTCTACTTCTTTCATGCATAAGAAAGATGGTTCTCGCAAAATTTTCATCAACTACCATTAGTTTTACAATTTCATAATAAAAAATAAGTATTCCCATCCCTAAAATTAATGACTTGTTCAATAAACTTCAGGGTACAAGTTTCTTTGTTAAGATAGACCTCAGATCACGCTATCATCAACATAGATTAGAGGACGTGACATTCTAAAGACGACCTTCAAAACTCGATATGGTCACTTTGAATTTGTTGGTATGTCTTTTGGACTAACGAATGCTCATGCAGCTTTTATGGACTTGATGAACAATATGTTTAAGTAGTACTTGGAAAAGTCCATTATTGTTTTCATATATGATATCCTTTTTTATTCTTAGGGTGAGGATGAACACGCAAATCATCAGAGGATTGTCTTGTAGACTCTCAAGGATCACCAACTATTTTCCAAATTCAGAAAGTTTAAATTTTTGTTGTAGTCAGTAATTTTTCTTAGTCATATTATATCTGATGATGGAATTCGAGTTGTTTCTTAAAAGATAAAGCAATGAGAAATCGGCCTAGACCTATCTCTCTAGTAGATATCAAGAGTTTCTTAGTTTTACCAGTTTAGTATATATGGTTTTTAAAGGTATTTTCCTCTATTACTTATCACATGCCTAAGTTTACTTGGAAGAAAGTTAAATTCCAATGGGCCAATTTGTGCATGAAGAGTTTTCAAGAGTTAAAGACTCAACTCACTACCGTTTTGATCTAAACTCGACCCGAGGGCCCTGATGGGTTTTTTGGTTTACTGTGATTCTTATAAAATTGGGCTTTGTTGTGCATTGATATAGAGGTGTAAGGTTATAACATACGTATCTACATAGCTTAATCCTCATTAGAATAACTACCCAACACATGACCTAGAGTTGGCAGCAATGGTTTTTCCTTACAGAAGCTATATGGGATTAATGTAAATGTGTTCACCAAAAGCAAGAGTCTTTAGTATGTGTTCATTCAGAATAATTTAAATAGTCATAAGAGAAGATGGCTAGAGTTACTATAGGATTATGATATAAGTGTTTTACACCATCCGGGAAAGGCCAATATGGTGGTTTCTAATCTTAGTATATTATACATGGAGATTGTTTCTCATTTAGAGGATGAGAGAAAAGAACTAGCTCACAAAGTTCATAGATTGGTCAAACTAGGAGGTTGGTTGGTTGACTCAATCGGAGAAAGTATTTTAGTTCAGAATGGTTTTGAATCCTCAATGGTCACCAAGATTAAGAAAAATAAAGATTGTGATCCTATATTTCTTAAATTAAAATCAAAAGTCCTGAGTCATAAGGTTGAGGTTTTATCCGATGGAGGATATGGTGTTTTCACTATCAAAAAAGACTTTGTGTTCCAAATGTAGATAAATTGAGACAATGAATCTAGTAGAGACTCATGGTTCTCAGTATTCTATTAACTCAAGGGCCACTAAGATGTATCATCATCTATGGGAAGTCTATTGGTGGAATGGCATAAAGAAGGATATTGCAAAATTTATGGCCAAGTGCTCAAATTATCAGAAGGTTAAGGTTTAGCACCAGATTCCTAGTGGATTGCTTTAAGAAATAAATATTCCTACTTGGAAGTAGAAGGTAGTGAACATGGACTTTGTTACAGGGTTTTCTCTTACTCATTGACAACATGATTCTATTTGGATTATGGTGGAAAAGATAACTAAGTCAGCCTATTTTTTTTCAGTGAATACTTTGATTCAGTCGACGACTATGCCAAATCTACCTGAAGGAATTGGTGATATTGCATAGAGTCTTCTTGACTTTCATTTTAGATAGTGGTACTTAGCTTACCTCTAAGTTCTAGAAGGCCTTCCAAAATGGTATTTATACCCAAGTTTATCTCAATATAGCCTTTTACCTGTAGACTGATAGTTAGACGGAGAGGAGCATTCAAACCTTAATAGATATGTTGAGAGCATACGTGATAGATTTCAAGGGTTGTTTAGATGATTATATACCTTTGATTGAGTTTGTGTATAATATAGTTATCACTCTTCTTTTCAAATAGACCAGTTTAAGGCACATTATTAAAGGAGGTATATATCTCTTATTGGTAATTTCAAAGTTGAAGAAGCCATATTGATAGGACAAGACTCAATATATAAGGCTACGGAGAAATTTTAGATGATTAAACAGTGGTTGAGCATAGCTCAAAGTTGACAAAAATCGTACATAGACATGAGCAAGAGGGAACTTGAGTTTATAATTGGTGATTTAGTCTACTTGAGCGTTTCGTCTATGAAAGGGGTAAAATGGTTTGGGAGAAAAGGAAAGCCTAGTCCCCACTTTTTGGTCTTTATGAGACAGTAGGTCATTTCGGTAAAGTGTCCTATGAGTTAGATTTAGTGGGGGATTTAGTAGTAGTGCATCTAGTCTTTCCTGTTTCCTTGCTGAAGAAGTGCATTGGTAATCCTGCATTAGGTGTGCCATTAGAAAGGATTGGTGTAAAAGATAGCCTCTCTGACAAAGTGGTTCCTATTGAAATTATTGACCTTAAGCTTTGTAGGTTAAGAAATATAAAGGTTGCATTAGTAAAGGTTCTTTGGAGAAATCAGTTACTTAAGGGATCTGCTTGGGAAGTAATTATTTCAGAAACATTGTTGGTCCCAAGGTCGTGTTATGATATGAGTTGACCATCTGGGAATTGTTTAGCCTTGTAAATGATAATATTGTAGTTTATTGATGTATTAATGATTGTGTTCCATTGTTTGAATATTGGTGATAACATGTATAGATTTGGTACATTAATGATCGTTGCATCGATGATTGATATGATTCTTATTAAATTATAATATTATTATTGTTGTTACTAATTAAGGGTCAAAGCCTACATTCCATCTTAAACATGGATTCTTCACAATAATGAATGTCAATCTTAATGAATAAATTATATGTAAAAGAGATTAATAGAAATATTTAAAATATATGATTGAGATAGCTTCTGGTCTACGATTTGGTACTACTAATTACTTTAGTAGTAAGAGATTTTGATCCGTTCTGTACTTTTACAATAATTTAGTCCTGATGTTCACTCTGAGCAGTAGTCTTATAGGCTTACACTCTTTCATCCATGTCTTGAGTCCATTCACCTATCAGATCCAGATATACATCTCTTTCATATAGGACAAAGGAAGATATTGGATTGAAAATATAACTTTTGAATAAAACACAATGACATATTTTAGCATTGATGCTATATGTGTGTGTGTGTGTGTCTGAGTTCTCGATGATTATGATGATATTGATTATATACCTGATAAGACCAGAGGACTACTATGGTGATATGCTTATTTACCTGGCAAGGCTGGAGGATATTGTGATGATGACATTGATACCCTATAAGGTCAGAGCACATTGTGATGATATATTGATACTTGAAAAGGCTGAAGGAAGTGAGATAATGATATTTATACCCCAAAATTCTAGAGGATGATTATGATGATACACCAGCAAGACCAAAAGATGATTATATTGATATGCCTATGTGTACATCTACCGGTTTGAGTCCGTCATGCCATATATATAACGATTATATATGCCCGGTAAGGCCGGTGGATGATTATGATGGTGATGTTTAAGATGATGATATAACGATATTAGGATCATTTATGGTATTATGGATTTGATTGCATTTATTCTTGCATGTTCATTTCCTATCACCAGTATATGCCTATATCTATCAGCTCAAATGAGGGGTTTACCTAGGTAAAGGTAAAAACTATGACTTATGTTGTATTATATGCTGATTGAACCTTCTGAGCCTAGGGCGGTGGGTATACTTGGTAGGCTCTGCTAGGTATTTGATTGTCCAGACTAGCCATTTACTTGTGTTGTTATTGATATTGTTATGATTATTGTTATGGCTAGTTTATGATATATTGGTCATTGCTTTGGTATCAATATTCAAGGTATGATTCCACCCTCTTCTATCTTATAATTATTTTATTATGTGTGATCATCTGATGATTTGACACATGAAGTAGAATCCTGAGTGTTCTAGCACCAGATTCTGTTATGTTTATGATGTCTTAAACAGATAGTCTGATGATTTAAGTTTTTCTTCGAGAAGATCTTGTTTATAAATATGTATATATATATGTATGTGGCTATATGTAGCTATGGTGTTACCGAATATCCCTTTCTATCATTTATTCATATTGTATATTCATTCTTTGGCCTTGTATACT
>NW_025890113.1:53039-146724 GCF_002878395.1 Capsicum annuum | reverse complement strand
TTTGAAAATGAAATTCAACTACGAACTTCTATTCTATTCTATTCTTCTCTTTTTCTGTTTTTCCCTCCAGAAATTGCTCATTATATATTCTCTATATATCCGTGAAGTACAACTATACTATAATGTCTCCATTTATAAATAAGTAGTTTTTTTAATTTTTTAATTTTATTTTTAAATAAATGATATTTTAGATAATCAAAAAAATATTAATAATGTCCTTTTAATTTTATTCTTTTTTAAATAAAGATAATTTTACATAATCAAGAAATTATTAAAGAGATTATATTCATCTTTTTCAAAGTATGTATCAAGGGTTAATTAATGAAAATAATTGGAAAAATTCTCTTAAATATATTTAAATTTTGATAAAATTTACATCATGCGTGAACTTTGCGGGGATCCTATGTCTCCCCTAAAACTTTGTGGGATCCCTAAAACCTCCTATTTGCAATATTTTTTAATTATTTTTAATATTTTTTATTTTTTATTAACTTATAAATGTCACTAAAACACATTAATAAATAATTCAAGGGGATCATAGGACCCTCTCAAAGTTTAGATGTGTTACAACAAATTTTGTGAAAGTTTAGATATATTCGAGACTATTTTTTCAAAATTATTTTTATTCTAGAAATGTATAATTTCTTAAGTGGTGTGTAACTAAAGTAATCACCTATTTAGGAATAGAAGGTGTATTTTCTCATAGGTATTGTCTGCTGTTTTACTTGGCTAAAAAACTTCTGTCATATACATGTAGATTGAGAAGGAGCTTAAGCATTAAATCCTATTTAACGACAAAGTTTGTTAGTTGGTACTTTTCAACGTAGGAACAAAATAACAAAATACACGGTATTCTAGTGGTTCATGATCCGATTATCAATAATTAAAGTAGCTAGTATACAATTAATGAAAAGTAATTAGTGGAATAATAAATTATTGCCTCTGTTTCAAATTATCTGTCTCAAATTTTTTAATTTGATTTCTCATTTTACTTATCTTTTTTCATTAATCAAGAAGAGATAATTTTTTTTCCTGTTTTACCCTTTGCATTAATTACCTTTTTTTTTTTAAAATTAAAATATAAACATCATTTAATAAGGATATTATGATAAACTAATCATATTATTAATTATTTTTCGTATTAATTATCAAGAATCGAAAAGCTATATGGAAAAGCTTACAAACTCTTTTACATTCTTACGTTACTCTGTTTCAACCTAAAGTCGCACTTGCTCCTCTACATCTTTGCAAAGACCACCGTCTTTAAAGGCAAACGAAGGTTGTTCTTCTTCATGAAACAACATATTTTTTGTTTGATAAATATAGTTACAACAATGAAATATATAGATACATATAGATAAATATATAAGGTTAAACATTTGGGTACAGTTATACTAGCCTCTTTAGTGTAAATAATACAAGCTTATTTGAATAACACTGTTACCATGTTCTAAACGACGATGCCAAAGATTTGGAGAGGCATGAGCAGCAACCAAAACAGAGTGAGAAGTTTTAGCAGAATCTCCAAAATATGAAGAAAGCATAAAGCGGTCGAAGGCTACTATAGTGAAGTAGAGGTCTCTTCGTCATGAGTTTCTTAATGGAAAATCAAAAAGATCAAATTCCATTGAATAATTAGTAGCCATTTGATCATAAAAATTAAAATTTTTTGGACTTGGAGTTGAAGTTGGAGTTGAAATTAGAGTTGGAGTTGTGTTTGACCATGTTTTTTCTGATTTTTTTTTTGAATTTTGAATTTTTTTTAAAATATGATTTTATGCCCCAATTTTTACAAACTATCAAAATCACCCAACTAAAATTTAGCTACTAACGAAAAAAGAACATAATTAGCCACTTTTATAAAAATAATTACATATACATGGCCATATTTAATGAATTTCAATTATGACATATATAATATTTACATTAATAGCTGTTTTCTTATATTTGAAAATATTAAATATGGATGTTATATTAACAGATCACTGCTTCCTATTTTTTAAGTAACAAATATTATCATTCAAACAAATTTATTTTTTTAGGAATTTATTTAATTTATTTTCTTTAATTTTCGTTCCTAAAAAATAGAAAATGATGAGTTGTTATTAAATTTTAGGGTGCTGCTAATTTATTTCTTTAATTTTCTTATACATGAAAGATTTTACTGTGTATGAATAAATTATTTCTATGTACAACATACTTTGCATATTTATGATATATTATATCATATACCATAAATATATAAATATGCTTAGTATGTTTCTTTATACTTTGTAAATTTATATATGTGTGTCTATGGTATATACATGGTATAAACTTCAAATATAACATACTTCTTATATTTATGTTATAAATATGCTTAGTATGTTTCTTAATACTTTGTATATTTATATATGTGTGTATATGGTATATACATGGTATAAACTTTATATATAACATACTTTGTATATTTCTGTTATAAATATAATACTTTATATATTTATGGGTATAAATATAATACTTTGTGTATAAAGATACCAAGTATTATGGTATATAAAGATAGCAGTTGCAGTTTAAGGTATAAATTTGTTAAATTGGACATTTTTTATGAAAAATATGTGTCACTGATTTATATTTTTAGCATATATATGGTATAAACTATTTATATTTGAATAGTATAATAAAGATGTACACAATATAATATATATAATCAAATTAAAAATGAGAATAATTTGTGACAGTGGTAAACTAATCTGCTACAACTTTATTAATTTCATAAATATAGAAAATAATTATCCATTGTTAATTACACGACTATGATTCCTTAAACGTCCGTATCACAATAGAAAATTATTATTATTATTATTATATTATAGTAATTAGGATCATTAACAGTAAAATAATGTCTTAAATAAGGGAGAAAATTAAATAAGAGAGAAACTGTGATTAAGTCTAAACATTAAATGGACTATGCCTTTTGAAAGATAGAGGACTCATCAATAGTTGATACGTCAAGTCCTAGCACTGTACAGAATCATAAACGCATGGCTCAGAACCTACATCATGAAATGATGTAACATCTAAGACGGTCAGTACATGAAATGTATTGGCATGTAAAACTGGGAGGGGAAGCATAACATAGAAGACACGTGTGAAACTGAAACCATAAGCTGAATGAGGGGACATGAGACATTGTGGACATAAATAACCAACTAAAAAACTAATTAACATCATTTAATTTACTTCTGAATTAGATGGTTTCGCCGACATCATTTATACACCACTGACTATGCGGGGCTGATCAACATCCGATCGGTAGATCCTCAATTTATGTTTGTCACATGAGTCGAGATATAATTATTCTGTATACTACTGTACGAAACAACCATAAAACATGCATCCTTATAAGGACATATCTGAGGTTATTCGAATTAACAGATGGAACCATACCCATTTTGACAAAATACAATTTTGAATAATGAATCTTTTTGAATCATACCTTCTCGCTTAACCATTTAGTTCTCTTAAGCCTATATTTTGTTCATGTTCATCTCATTAATCAACTTTTACACATAAAATCTTCATCTCATTAACCAAATACTAAACATAAAGAGGTTCATATCATAATGGTATCGGCAATACCAAGACCTGTAAGTTTATCTTTCATCACTTAAAACATCATCATAGAGATTTTGAGAGTCATACTTATCATAAAAAGACCATGATACATTAAAAACTGTTGAAAGCCTTTAAAGTTTATCTCTTCATAGCATCTATCATCATTAGAGATGTTGTGAGCAATGTTCATATCTTTAAGAAGAATTAATGTATAAGAAATTGATAAAAAGTAGGTTTCAAAACATTAATTTAAGACTCACAACAATTTGAGTCTTTGGAAATAAATCAAAAAATTACAATATGTTTAGTACTTTCAAAAATCTATATCTGTAATACCCGTGTTTTTCTTAGCTTGGAATCATCACCAGAATGTTAGAAACTTGCTTTGAAATAAGAATTCATTCTTATACATGTGGTATTTCTATAATTTTCACTTCCTATCATATGAGAAATTGAATAAGCTTTCCATCGATATATAATTCACCCAAATCTGACACCCGGGCGAAGAGTTAGGGCCTTTTTAGTGAGACAGTGTATGATTTGAGCCTTCAGTGCGTCGCGGAGATAGCTCAAATGACAATTGTCAATTTCCAATATTTTTCCATGATACTGTCGCGTCGCGCCATGGTTCCAGGTCATAAAAGGAGGGGCAATGCGATGGCTCCGCGTTGCGCCATCCCTCAACTTTCCAATTGTCAAAATCCAGTGACACGGCGCGATAGCGCCGCGTCGCGCCAAGGGCCGAATTCGGGAAATTTTATTGAAAATTAAATGACGTGTCCAGGGTTAAAAGGGTCAACCTTTCACCCTCATTTAAGCCCTTTAATACTTGATTCAACCATTTTTCACCCAAAACATATTAGATTCTCTCAAGTTTATCTTAAGAACAAGTTAGGGTTTCTATTGGAGATTCAAATTCAGGAAGGTTTCACCATCAATCTTCACAAAATCACGATCTAAGGTATGCATAGTGTTCATTCACGGACCCCTTTCGTCCATGAAGTCCAAGAACCCTTTTCTAAAACTTAAGTTATGGATTTCTTCATGTTTTCATGATTTGACTGCTCATGTTCATGTTGATAAATGTGAAATTGGATTCTACTCCATGATTGTTGATAATTTCTATGTGGGTTTAATTACTGTAGCCATAGATTCATGTACCCTAAGATTTAAACCCTTGAATGGTGAAATTAGAATTGAACAATGATGTTTACATATGTCATGCTTGCAATGTGTTTGATTAAATGCCTAAGATAAGGAATATTGTTTAACTAGCATGATATCATAAAATTCCCATGTATGTACAAGTTTATGCCTATTACATATTTGATGAAATGATCCTATGAATGTAGTGTGTATTATGATGCTATTCAAGTCCTCAAGTAAATCATGCTATGTCAGTTTCCTTCTATTGAGTCCTGGGGGTACTTGTACCCAAAATATTAGATGTGTGCCTAGAGCCAGTCATATTTCATGATACTCTCAATCAAGCTATGAACTCTTAGACTTCAGATAGTCTTATGACTCAAGAAAAATCTCCATGATCTCATGAACTCAGTCAGTTATCAGATATCAGTAGTATTCCGTCAGTCACGGAATTCAGTAACTCAGTCCATGTTCAGTTCAGTTAATCATGGTTAGTGTCTATTCAGATGGGAGTAGGAATTAGCACCGAGTGAACCCAAGGATGGGAACTCACCTGTTATATGAGGGTGCGATTCTTAGAAGCAGTTCTTGCATTTCAGAACTATGTAGCCAGCATAGGTTGAGACATCGTAGCCTGCTAAATGAGGGTAGATAAGGTGGCTTAACCTGTTATATGAGGGTTCCCACCGTTCTCACTAGAGTTACCTGTTATATAAGGGTTACTCACATATTGTCCTTACTAGTGGCGCGGTATTGACACCCTTCCAATCATGGCATAGATTGGACCCCAGCTTAGCTATTATTGCACCTTTGGGGCATGTCGGTTAGATACTACTTCCCACAGTTTCATGTACAGAATCAGGATAGTCAGATACATTTGATCAGTCTCAGCAATAGAACTCAGATAGTTCTTCAGATTTCAGGACTGTCAGATATAGTCAACTCAAATACAGTACGAAACTTAGATAGTTCCATCAGGTTCTGGACTATCAGACACAGTTCTCAGATGTAGTATGGGACTCAAGATAGTTCCATCAGATTCATGACTATTAGTTATAGTCACTCATGTTATCAGCCATACTAGTTATCAGTTATGTCATGTTAGCATTATTCAAATTCAGTAATCACGATATCACATCATCAGTTACAATTACGTACTTATGTATACATTCTTACGTTCATGTTAGACAGTCAGTTAGCATTATTCATGCATGTGAACCATTGCACATAGCCTACCTCACATGTATACTCGATACATTTCATTGTACTGATGTATTCGCGCTATGGTGTTTTATTTTTATGTTACACCATAGGTCCAGAGATACGTGCTTTAGATCAGCAGTAGATTCCAGTTTTTAGCAGTCAGATTAGAAGTGAGTCCTCATCCTTCGAGGATATGATTATTTCCTTATTCTCTCATTTGTCATTTTATTAGACGGGGTTAGTTGGGGACATGTCCCATCAACTCCTTGTTTAGATTTTTAAATAGTTAGAGGCTTTCAGAAGATTACGGTATTATCAGATTTAGACTTCAGTTTTTTGTTTTGGTATTGTGATACCACTTTATTCAGATTATGTTCAGTTTGAACCTTATGGCCTTTCAGTGCATGTTTCCATATTATTATTTCATATTATGCTGTGTACAGGTACAAATATCAGTCATGGGTTAGCTTGTGGTCCTTCGGGGTTATGAGCACCGTGTAGCATTTTGGTTCACCAAATCGGGGCGTTACAAACTTGGTATCAGAGCCTAAGGTTCAATGGAATCCTAGGAAGTCTGAAAGCCGCATCTAGTAGAGTCTTGTACATGGGTGTGTTGCGCGCCATATTTATGTGCTAGAGGCTATGAGATATTTTAGGAACAATTTCTCATTCTTTCAGTATTCATGTCGTGCCAGTGAGCATAATCATAAGTCAGTCCTCAGTCTAATTCACTTCTTCTCTCTATTTTAGAATATACCTCCTAAGAGAAGAAATCAGTCAGCTCCTCAGTCGAAAGAACCTTTGGGTGATCATGTTTCTCATGCGGAGTTTAGGACTACATTTACCAGTCTTGCTCAATTAGTCGCTGCTTATAATGAATAAACAACAATTATTCTGGCCAACCCAGTGGCCAACGCAGCTGCAGCAAGGATTCGAGACTTCACCCGAATGAATCCTCTAACCTTCCTCGGGTCTAAGGTAGATGAAGACCTTCAGGAATTCATTGATCAGATCCAAACAGTTATAGACATCATGGGGGTGAATACTGTTGAGGGTGCTGAGCTAGCTGCATACTAATTGTAGGATGTGACTCATGCTTGGTTCAAATAGTGGAAGTCAGAAAGGTTCGATAATGCAGGTCATATAGAATGGGAGGAGTTTTTCACTGCTTTCTTAGACAGATTCTTTCCCCAAGAGCTTAGAGAAGCCAAGGTGCTAGAATTCATCAACCTCAGGCAGGGCAATATGATAGTGAAAGATTATTCTTTTAAGTTTACTTAATTAGCCAGATATGCCTCTCATATGGTTGCAGATAGTAGATCCAAAATAAGTAAGTTTGCTTCAGGGGTGAATGACAACGTGGTTAATGAGTGCAGATCCGCCATGCTGAACAGTGAGATGACCTTAGCTAGACTTATGACCCATGCTCAGCAGATAGAAAAGCAAAAAATTAAGCAGAGGGAAAAATAGAATAAGAAAGCTAGGACTGGTAGCTTCAATTTCAGTCAGCCTAAGTCAGAAGGAGAAAATCGTTCTCAGTTTCATCCTAAGTCATCAGCTCTAATTCCCTCTACAGCCAGTGCTCCAGTTCCTAAGTTTAGAGAGGGTAACAAAGATAGAGCTCTAGGCTCTAAGTCTCAGGGCAGTGTTAGTAGTGCCCGCACTTATCCTTAGTGTCAGACTTGCGGTAAGCACCATCAGTGTGTGTGTAGAGCGGGTAGTGGCTTTTGTTTTGGTTGTGGCAAGCTAGGACATAGAGTTAGAGTGTGCCTTCAGCTAAGTCCTCAGGGTCAATGAAATTGCTCCTTAGCTCAGTCCGATCTCCCAAATCAGCAGGGTGCCACTTCCAGTGCTACCAGTGGGCAACGCCAAAATCGTCTCTATGCTCTTCAGAATCGACAGGATCAGGAAAGTTCTCTTGATGTAGTTATTGGTACGTTACAGATCTTTCATGTGCATGTTTACGCTTTGCTAGATCCAGGAGCTTCTTTGTCTTTTGTTACTCCTTATATAGCAGTTGATTTTGGAATCAGTCCTAAAATTCTAGCAGAGCCCTTCTCAGTCTCTACCCCAGTGGGTAAAACCATCATAGCTCGGCGGGTATACAAGAACTGCCCGATTATGATATTTTAGAAAGTCACTTCAGCAGACTTAGTCAAATTAGAGATGACTGATTTTGATGTCATTCTTAGCATGGATTGGCTTCATTCCTCCTATGCCACAGTCGACTGTAGAAATAGAATAGTTCAGTTTTAGTTTCCGAATAAACCCATCCTATAATGGAGGGGTATTACTTCAGAGGTCAGCTTGTTTCCTACCTTCGGGCACGGAAAATGATATCTAAGGGATGTGTTTATCATATAGTTCATGTTAGATATTCCAGTTTTGAATCTCCCAGTTTTGAATCAGTCTCAGTTGTAAGTGAATATTCAGATGTATTTCTCGAAGATCTTCCAGGAATTCCTCTTAAAAGGGAAATAGACTTCGGTATTGATCTCCTTCCTGACACTTAGCCTATCTCTATTCCGCCATACAGAATGGCACCAGCAAAACTCAAAGAACTGAAAGATCAATTGAAGGATCTCTTAGATAAGAGGTTCATCAGACCTAGCATTTCCCTGTGGGGCGCCAGTCTTATTCGTGCGCAAGAAAAACGGTTTTCTCAGGATGTACATTGATTACCGTCAACTCAATAAAGTCACGATCAAGAACAAGTATCCTCTTCCCAGGATTGATAACTTATTTGATCAATTTCAGGGTGCCAGTTATTTCTCTAAGATAGACCTCAGATCCAGCTATCATCAGCTCAGAGTTAGAGAATGTGATTTTCAAAAAATAGCTTTTCGTATGCGATATGGTCATTTCAAATTCCTAGTCGTGTCCTTTGGTCTTACCAATGCCCCAGCAGCTTTCATGGACTTGATGAACTATGTATTAAAGCAGTATTTGAACATGTTCATCATAGTCTTTATAGATGATATTTTGGCCTATTCCCGCACTGAGCGCGATCATGCAGACCATCTCAGAATAGTACTCCAAACTCTCAGATATCATCAGTTATTCGCCAAATTCAGTAAGTGCAAATTTTGGCTAAGATCAGTAGCATTCCTTGGTCATATCATTTTCGATGATAGAATTAGAGTAGATCCTCAAAATACCAAAGCGGTAAAAATTAGCCCAGAACTATCTCTCCATCAGATATCAGGAGTTTCTTGGGTCTGGATGGCTATTACAGATGGTTTGTTAAAGGATTTTAATCTATTCCATCCCTTATTTCCAGATTAACTTAAAAGAAGGTCAATTTTCTTGGTTAGATTCTTGCGAGAAGATTTTTCAGGAGTTGAAGACTCGACTCACCTCAGCTCCACTTTTAGCTCTCCCAGATGGTTTAAATAGGTTCGTAGTATATTATGATACATCCAGAGTGGGTTTAGGTTGTGTCCTCATGCAGCATGGTAAGGTCATAGCCTACGCCTCCAGACAGTTAAAGCCCCATGAGAAGAATTATCCTACTCATGATCTTAAGTTAGTAGCCATAGTATTTTCCTTAAAAATTTGGAGGCATTATCTCTACGGAGTTCATGTAGATGTCTTCTCAAATCATAAGAGCCTTCAGTATGTCTTTTCTCAGAAAGATATCAATCTTCATTAGGGAAGGTGGTTAGAGCTCTTGAAGGATTATGACATGAGTGTCCTTTATCATCCGGGCAAGGCCAACATTATGGCCGACGCTCTCAATAGGATCTTTATGCATAGTGTTTCTCATGTGGAAGATAGTAAGAAAAAGTTAACTCAGGAAGTCCACCAGGTTGTCAGACTAGGCATTCGCTTAGTCGATGCCTCAGAGGGTGGTGTATGTGTTCAGAGTAGTTCTACATCATCTCTAGTTTTCAAGGTGAAAGAGAAGCAAGATAAGGATCCCGGCCTTGTCAAGCTAAAAGAGTCAGTTCAAAATCAGAAAGTAGAGGTTTTCTCCTAAGGGATAGATGGTGTGTTCCGTTGTCAGGGTTGTTATATGTTTCAGGTATAGATGACATAATGCAGTGAATTTTTGCAAAAATGCATGGTGCGCACTACTCTATTCATCCAGGGGCCACTAAGATGTACCGCAACTTGCGAAAGATCTATTGGTAGAGTGGGATGAAGAGAGATGTTGCATAGTTTATAGCTAAGTGCTCTACATGTCAGCAGGCTAAGATAGAGCATCAGAAGCCTAGTGGTCCTATGCAAGAGTTCAGTATTCCTACTTGGAAGTGGGAAGTTGTAAACATGGACTTCGTGACGGGTTTTCCCTGAACTCGTCATCAACATGATTTAGTTTAGGTCATTGTAGATAGAATGACCAATTCAACTCATTTCCTTCCAGTTCACTTCTTATTCAGTCGAGGATTACGCCAAACTCTACATCCGGGAGTTGGTCAGATTGTACGGTGTTCCGTTATCTATTATCTCAGACAAAGGTACCTAGTTCACCTCTTACTTTTGGAAAGCATTCTAAAAGGGTCTTGGTATCCAAGTTCATCTCAATACAACCTTTCATCCTCAGACAGATAGTCAAGCAGAAAGGACCATTCAGACCTTAGAAAATATGCTAAGGGCGTGTCCAATTGATTTCAAGGGTAGTTGGGATGACCACTTGTCTTTGATTGAATTTGCATACAACAACAACTATCATTCCAGTATTCAGATGGCTCCATTCAAAGCTCTCTATGATAGGAGATGTAGATCTCCAATTGGTTGGTTTGAAGATAGTGATGCCTCAGTCATAGGTCCTGACTTAATATTCGACGCCTTAGAAAAAGTTCAGTTGATTAGAGAAAGACTTTGGGCTGTTCAGAGCCGACAGAAGTCTTACACAGATGTTCGTAGAAAAGATCTCAAGTTTAAGGTCGGTGATAGTGTCTACCTTAAGATCTCTCCCATGAAAGGAGTGAAGAGATTCCACAAGAAGGGAAAACTCAGTCTCCGATATGTCGGTCCCTTCAAGATTCTCAATTACTTTGGCAAGGTAGCTTATGAGCTCGAATTGCCTTCAGATCTAGCCTCAGTTCGTCCAGTCTTTTATGTCTCTTTGCTCAAGAAGTGCATAAGTGACCCATCAGTCGTAGTCCCTATTCAGAGCATCGATGTTCAAAACAACCTCTCTTATGAAAAGATTCCAGTCAAAATCCTAAACTATCAGACTCATAGACTGAGGAACAAAAAAGTCCCTCTAGTTAAAGTTTTTTGGCGAAATTAGTCCGTAGAGGGAGCTACTTGGGAAGCAGAAGCAGATATGTGTACCAAGTATCCTTATCTCTTCTCTGCCAAGTCAGATCAAGCTCAAGGTAACAGTTCTTCTTAAGCTTACTCAGTTTAATGATTAGTGTGCATCACTAACTTAGTATTCAGTATCATGTTCATGTTCCCATGTTAATCTTGGTTATACTCAGTCACCACATACTTAGTATTCAGTTTCATTACCACCACATACTAAGTCATGCATTCATGTAACAGATCAGTTATATAGTTATGCATTAGACATGCATTCTCATTGTGAGAAAACTTAGTTCTTCAGAACTTTCAGTTATGCATTTATGAATCAGTTACGCATGCATCAGATATGCATGTTTAGTATGTTATGTGCAGCTTGTCAGTTATGTTAGTCATGAGATCATGTTCCAGTAATTCATGTTCAGTTCATTGTTTCCCCTATCTAGGGGGAGATATTGTAATACCCGTGCTTTTCTTAGCTTGGAATCATCACCAGGATGTTATAAACTTTCTTTGAAATAATAATTCATTATTATACATATGGTATAATTTTCACTTCCTATCACGTGGGAAATTGAATAAGCTTTCCATCAATATATAATTCGCCCAAATCCGACACTCGGGCGAAGAGTTAGGGCCTTTTTAGTGAGACAGTGTATGATCTGAGCCTTCAGCGCGTCCCGGAGATAGCTTAAATGGAAATTGTCAATTTTAAGTGTTGCTCCATGATACTGGTGCGTCATGCCATCTGTCCAGGTCACAAAAGGAGGGGTAACATAATGGCTCCATGTCGCGCCATCCCTCAACTTTCCAATTGTCAAAATCCAGTGACACAACACGATAGCGCTGCGTCGCGCCAAGGGCCCGATTCGAAAAATTTTATTGAAAATTAAATAACGTGTCCAGGGTTAAAAGGGTCAACTTTCCATCCCTATTTAAGCCCTTTAACACATGATTCAACCACTTTTCACCCAAAACATATTAGTTTCTCTCAAGTTTATCTCAAGAACAAGCTAGGGTTTCTATTGGGGATTCAAATTCAGGAAGGTTTCACCATCAATCATCATAAAATCATGATCTAAGGTATGCATAGTGTTCATTCATAGACCCCTTTCATCCATGAAGTCCAAGAACCCTTTTCTAAAACTTAAGTTATGGATTTCCTTCATGTTTTCATGATTTGACTGCTCATGTTCATGTTGATAAATGTGAAATTGGATTCTACTCCATGATTGTTGATAATTTCTATGTGGGTTTAATTACTGTAGCTATAGATTCATGTAACCCTAAGATTTAAAACCTTGAATGGTGAAATTAGAATTGAACAATGATGTTTACATATGTCATGCCTGCAATATATTTTATTAAATGCCCAAGATAAGGAATATTGTTTAACTAGCATGATATCATGAAATCCCTATATATGTACAAGTTTATGCCTATTACATATTTGATGAAATGATCCTATGAACTCTTAGACTTCAGATAGTCTTATGAATCAGGAAAAATCTCCACGATCTCATGAACTCAGTCAGTTATCAGATATCAGTAGTGTTTTGTTAATCACGGAATTCAGTAACTCAGTCCATGTTCAGTTCAGTTAATCATGGTCAGTTTCTATTCAGATAGGAGTAGGAATTAGCACCGAATAAACCCAAGGATGGGAACTCACCTTTTATATGAGGGTGTGATTCTTAGAAGCAGTCCTTGCATTCTAGAACTATGTAGCCAGCATAGGTTGAGACATTATAGCCCGCTATATGAGGGTAGATAAGGTGGCTTAACCTGTTATATGAGGGTTCCCACCGTTCTCACTAGAGTTACCTGTTATATGAGGGTTACTCACATGTTGTCCTTACCAGTGGCGCAGTATTGACACCCTTCTAATCAGGGCATAGATTGGATCCTTGCTTAGCTATTATAGCACCTTTGGGGCATGTCGGTTAGATACTACTTCCCACAATTTCATGTATAGAATCAGGACTATCAGATACAGTAGATCAGTTTCATCAATAGAACTCAAATAGTTCTTAAATTTCAAGACTGTCAGATACAGTATGAAACTCAGATATTTCTATCAGGTTCAGGACTGTCAGACACAATCATCTCAGATACAGTACAGGACTCAGATAGTTCTATCAGATTTAGGATTATTAGTTACAGTCACTCATGTTATCAGTCATATTAGTTATCAGTCATTTCATGTTAGCATTATTCAGATTCAGTAATCATGATATCACATCATCAGTTACAATTACGTACTTATATATGCATTCTTACGTTCATGTTAGACAGTCAGTTAGGATTATTTATGCATGTGAACCATTGCATATAGCCTACCTCACATGTATACTCGGTACATTCCATTGTACTGACGCATTCACACTATGGTGCTTTCTTTTTATGTTACACCATAGGTCCAGAGACACGTGCTCCAGATTAGCAGTAGATTCCAATTTTCAGCAGTCAGATTAGAAGTGAGTCCTCATCCTCCGAGGACATAATTATTTCCTTATTCTCTCATTTGTCATTTTATTAGATGGGGTTAGTTTGGGAAATGTTCCATCAACTCGTTGTTCAGATTTTTTAGACAGTTAGAGGCTTTTAGACGATTACAGTATTATCAAATTTAGACTTCAGTTTTTTGTTTTGGTATTGTGATACCACTTTTTTTTAGATTATGTTCAATTTGAACCTTATGGCCTTTCAGTGAATGTTTCTGCATTATTATTTCATATTGTGCTGTGTACAGGTACAAATATCAGTCATGGGTTAGCTTGTGGTCCTTCGGGGTCATGAGCACCGTGTAGCATTCTGGTTCAGCAAATCGGAGCGTTACAATATCATTATTTATAATTCATAAATTCAAGACTCCAAGAGAAATCATAATACTTCATAACTTATAGGGTTCATAAATTACTCAAGAGTCGCAAATGAGAAAGGAAATCGAAGGCTACAGCCTACGTGCGAACTTGTCTTATTTGCCAACAAAACAAACTAGAGAACAAGGAGCCCGTTGGGCTATTGAAACCTTTACCAGCCTCATCAAGAATTATAAAAATTCACACTTCACAAATTTCATGAAATAGGAACATAAGTAAAGTGAATTCAAGAGTGACATAGATGGATTATGGAATTATTGAGATTCAAGGGACCCTAAATTATCAAAAGGGGATTAAATGAACATAAATAACTAAAAATACTGAGATTCTTATCGTGGGACAGTCTTACATACATTAATCACTCCAAGGTGTTTAAGGAAGATATCTAACTTTGAGGAAGAACTCTAAGAATTCACTTCTTGAAATCTTGACGTGAGTTTTCTTGAAAATCCTAATTATGACATTAAATTCATTAAGAATCTATATTTTGATGTCAAAAATACTTGAAAATGCTTAAAATTTCATGCGAGAGACTTACCTTGGTGTGGAATGAAGTGGAGAAGAGAGAAAAATTGTGCTAGGATTTGAAATCTTTGAGACTTGGAGAAAAATTTCTGAAAATACACTTTAAAGAAAAGATTCAGGGATCGTCCGATGCAACAGTCAACTTTTGACCTATGCATCAATGGGGAGTTGGATTAGTATCCTCAAAAGATCCATATGTGGAATCCATTTATCCAACTAGAAATTGATTCTGTCACCCTTATGAACCACCCATGAGTTCCTTGCTTGTAGAATTCCCCATTCAAAAGAATGTTGTTCCAGGTTCTAGAAGTACTAGGTCTATAAGGATATTAATGCTTATTGTATTTGCTTCTAAGGATGCTAGACCAAAGACTGTGAGGATTATAGTAATATCTCCATGCTAGACTGGTTAGCATGGTGTCATTTCTAAGATTAGTTTTCTGTATACCTAATCTACCATTTTTCTTAGGAAGGGTAAGGGTATCCTTGTTAACTAGGTGCATTCTCTTTTTCTCTATGGTAGAGTCCCAAATAAAGTTTCTTTGAGTTATATAAGTGATAAAGAGAATTTTACCAGGAAGAGAAATATATTGCATAGAATGAGTAGGAATGCTGTTAAGGAAGGATTTTGCAAGAGTGATCCTACCAATCATATTGAGGAAGTTTTTCTTCCAGCCAGCAAGCTTGTGTTAAGATTATCAATAATGAATTGGAAATCTCTATTTCAAGGTCTTTTGTGCAATTAGGGAAATCCAAATATTTTCCAAAGGACTCGATGGCTTGATTAGACAATAGGTTTGAGAAAAGCACTTACTTCTCAAGAGGGCAGTTCCTAGATAAAATCATTATGGATTAGAGTGATTAATTTTTTGCACAGAGTAAAGATTGAAACATTAAAGAATATTGCTGATAGTGGCACAGTTTCTTTCATTGGCCTTAGCAAAAAAAGTTAGGTCATCAGCAAAGAAAAGGTAGGAAATTTGAGGTCCCCTTTGGCTAATAGTAATAAAATGGCAGTTTAGGATATCTATCATGCTCAATTTTTCTAGAGATGAACTCCATACACATGTTAAAGAGGTACGGGGAAATGTGGTTCCCCTCTTTGATACCTATAGTAAGATTGAAGAAATCAAATCTCTCCCCATTAATTAAGACAGAGATAGAGGATGGAGAGATACAAGACATGATATTGAATAAGTGGAGGGCCTGTCTAATGAAAGACCATTCTAATTTATCAAAAGCCTTCTCTAAGTCAATTTCCAAAACCATACTAGGCTGCTTCCCTTTCATTTTTTGGAAGTGAGAGATAACCTCCTAGACAATGATGGCATAATCTAAAGTCCTTCTATTAGAGAGGAAACTGGCTTGGAGTTGACCAATGATCTTAGATAGGTGGGGTCTAAGTCTTCTGGCTATTATCTTGGTAATGAGTCTGTATTGGGTATTGCACAAACCAGTGCATCTAAATTTTCTTAGGTTGAAAGCATTAAAGAATTTAGGAATAAGTCATTGATAGTGGAATTTACTTGAACCTCTATGGAGCCAGAGTTGAAAGTATCTACACAGAACTTAGTAAAAGACCGACCCATAATGTGCTAGTATCTTTGGTACTTAAAGGGGTGGATGCCATAAAGCCTAGGGGCCTTGTTAGATTTGAAAGAGAAAATGGTTCTTTTAATATCATCAAAAGAGAGAAAGATATCAAGAAGGTTATGGTCCTTATTCTTAATGGATACCCTGAAAAAAGAATTAGTCTAACATTTAGGGTAGAGGACAAATGGTCAATTTTAAAGAGACTAGTATAGAAGGAGAGGATATGGGATTTAATGGCCTCAGAAGAGAAGAACCAATTACCATTATCCTCTTTAAAGACATTAATCCTATTTCTTTTACTCTTACTTAGGGTGTAAGTATCAATAAACCTAGTATTAGAGTCACCTTCTATGAGCCAACTAATTTTGGACTTTAATTTCTAGAATTTTTTCTTCTGTTTGAGGATGTGACTAATTTGTGCTTCTCTTGTGCAATGGTTCAGGGTGTGACCCAATTTTTTGCATGCCTTACAGAGGAATCCTTCACCTTCGTAAAGTATTGGTTGTCTATGTCTTTGAATAGTGATATCTGATTTTAATAGAGTTTCCATGGGGACTTGTACATGTATATACTAGCAAACCTACCCCTAAGTTTATCCGAGGTACATGCATCTATCTTTAGGAGCTTGCCAATCCTTCTCCTTACCTTATTAAATAGTGAAACATTGTGGAACTCCATCGGCAGTTGGGGTAATCAAATCTAAATCATGGTGGATTCAATTAGTGACTCTTTGGGTACAAAATTAGGTTCCCACACACGGGCTAATAAAAAGTAGCTAGCCACAAACCATGGACCCTCTTGTAATACCCTTCTTTGTGATTCTATTTCAGAGAGTTTGACTGTATAATAGTTAAGCCCTAGATCGATGAGGGAAAAGTTTTCTTTTAACTTTCATAGATCCGTCACTTTCTTCTTTTGGTGGTTGAGTTTTTATGTCACCTGATGATAAGAGAAAATTTCCATGAGGTGCATAGTCTTGTTCTCTTATCCAAAGATAAATGAATTGCTTCATTATTAATAAAAGATAGATTTGGGGAGAGGGCAGGATCCCCATCAGGTAAGAGAACATTGGGTAGAACATTGTCTCTTTTACAACTTTACTAAAGGGTAATTTACTAAGAGGATCAATGGCCATATGACCATCTTAGATATCAAAAAGTTTTAATAAGGTTATGTTGGAAAATAGAATATTGGTTATGCTCTGAATTAAGTGTTTTGAGAAGGTGGGGGGTTGAAATTCAAGAGAGGGAGGGGGGTGAATTAAAAAATTCCTGTAAGTCGAGTGACAAGCCTTCATAGTCGACTTACTTGCCAATCAGTATACTCAATAAGACAGATTAGATTTAAGCAACTAAGCAAGCAAACAAGTAATTGTGAAATAATAATGCAAAGATTTATCCAGGTTTGGAACACTAATGTGGTGCCTACTTTTAGTCCCCTTGGGTTTCAAAGTTTTCTTAAATCTTTTCAAAGTGGATTCTATGTACAATAGTAGTGAACAAGTTCTGAAACTTCTTTTTACTTTCAGATCTTATGACACAGCCTCAATTGATATTACTAAGTTGACTCGATCTTACTCTTGTGTAACTATTGTAAACTTAAGAAGTACAAAGCTTTGATGATACTAAAATTGAGATACACTAAGATATTCCCTTGAAGTTGCATGAGTGCTTCAATATTCAATTTTTTTTATACTCTTCAGCTGCTTCAACTTCTACTCTTCATAAGAAAACCCAAGAGATTTCTTATCAATCAAGGATTTGAATTGATTCCTTGATTAAGGGATGACTCCATAGAATATGTCCATATCAGATATGTCCATACATGGTGAAACCTTCAAAGCCACATGTCCATATCAGATATGTCCAGGTAAAGGCTGTGGTCTTCTTTTCTTTTGCTTTTGTATTGATTGATTCATTTGCCTTATATTTGGGAAGCCAATAATCTCCATGATTGATACTCTTCCAAATTTAACGTTGACCTTTTTGTGAGTGAAATCCTGTTTCCTTTATCGGATATGCTGGATTGATTCCTTTGGGATCTTTTTGACCTTTTGTATCTTTAGTGTATCTGTAACGCCTCAAAATCTGATTTTTGGGATGTCACATGGTGCTCCAAACTACAAGTAGTCCTGAGCTAACCCTGGCTGCCTTCTACTAAATCTGAATCTCAAAATAGGGGAATATGAATATAAGATCAAAATAAATGCAAAAAAAACTCTCTGAATTATCTTAGTATATCTAAAAATACTAATCTCATTAGTCTGATAAAGTAAATACTCAAAATCCGAAAACTGCAATAAAAATTTAAAACTGAATCTAGTAGTCCGACAAGACTAGAGTAACTGAATCTAGAGAGTCACTGGGACAGGCCCCAGCTGACTCAAACTGTCTGAAGTGAATATAGAATCATCTACTAACAAACTGAAAATCTGAATAGCTAAGTCCCCGAACTATGAGGACTCACTAACTACAGAGATGTAGATGAGAATCTTGAGAATCACTCACGCTGCTGTGACTGAGCACTTGAACCTACATTATGAAACAATGTAGCACATAGACATATATGTGGATCAGTACTTTGAGAATGTATTAAGCATATGAGGGTGAATACAATAAGTCAAACACTACTTCAATAGCATCACAAGTTATAAAATCATGCATGCGAAATGTAAATGACTCACATAGGCTTGAGTAATATAAAATCCAAAGATCATAAATCATGGATAGCAAGCATATAATGTAAATCTTGTGAGCCTTTACAATTAGCTTCTAAAATCTATCCTTTTCTAAAAGCTATATTTTAAATCCATGAACTTAAAAGCTGTAGAGAAAATACTTTGTCTTAGGGGTTTAGAAATATGAAAACTTATTCTGCATTGGAGGTTCTTCTAATCGACATAAACCATGTGAGCTGTCACAACCCGAACTGGGGCCCTATCCGTGATGAGCATCCAGAACCATGAAGGCCTAGATGCCCTTCTCTCTCTGGTAATCATGCATAATATTCATAAATTATAATAAAAGATGCGGAATTGTAAATTATTATGGAAAAATGGTTGCACTCTGAGTTCAATTAAAATATGAAAAATGAAATCCAATATCAGCTACACAATATCTGAACCAGTCTGCGAAATCTCTACTACATCTAAAAATGACAACCATATGAAAATGGGGCAAGGCTTTTAGTGGACCTAAAGCAAGATAAATAACATAATCTGAAAGACATAGACCTTCTGGAATAAAGAAGGCTCACCAACTGCACACATCACTGCTGTCTGAAAACTCTACGGCCTAGCAGAACCTCTGAACTGAGCTTTAGACCCTGGGAGGAAGGGGGGTCAATACAAATGTACTGGTATGCAGAGCAATCCAAAATAAATATTTTATATAAATAAAATAATTGAGAGCTAGTCATAAAATATCTCATAAGATATAAGTTCAAAACACATGGGGATTGTTGATAAAATCATAAAAAAACTTTTGTCACTGTAATTCATGATCTTTGTATTACTTTTGAGTTAGTGGCACTCCCCTACAAGTCTGATATTCCACGGGATATATGGAATCCGCCATTGACTCGGTAGGGAAGCCCCCAACCTAAGTGTGCCGCACGGGTTGGAGTCTCTGAATCTACTATGCCACAGGGCCGTTGCTAGCGTACAATAATATACCTGGATCAGCAAATCATGAATTTGGGTAATGAGTTGTCTGAACTTGTGCCTTCTTTGGGAAACCTAACATATCTTTAAGCTCAATTTTATCCTTTTTTGAACATGCATCATTGTAGTTTCAAAATCTAAAAATTTGATTCCAAACATGCATTCTATTCTGTTCTGAATTAACATGGCATTATCTGAGTTGGTGTCATCACACCAAGATTTGAAAGTCCTATTTCTGAGCCATAATGTATCATGCATGATTCTTTCATTAAAACTCAATACAGACCACTAAACATGCGAATAATATAAGAGATTTCATGCTCCAAAACATAGTCAAAACTATGCAAGAATTCTTCAAACATATGGTGGTCATGTGCTTTTGGCAAAACCATGCAACTCCTTCATTATATATATATAAATATATATTCAACATTTTTCAACATGCCAACCCTCTCTTTTGATTTCCAAAATTATATTCAAGTCATAGTATAAATCAAGACATTTCATATCATGCTTTTCAAGATGCAATTCAAAATAATCCATATCATATGAAAAATGGGAAAAATCATATCAAGAGAGGTATTTCATATGGGTCATGCTCTCAATTCAAATATTAACCTTAAAACACATACATACATATATATAAGATTTCAAATCACTTCAGGGGAAAGCAAAGACCAAAACAATATTAATCAAGGCTTCTAAAACATGCTAGTAATAGTAAAATTCAAACCCTTTTCGTAAAATCATGATTTCTAAACCTTTAGCATGAATTAAAGAAGGTTTCTTTGCCCATGAATTTTTAGGAAAACCCCATGTACCTTAAATTAGAAGCTTTTAAATGAACTCTAGCTTTTGGGATACTATACGTATGATAGATGGGTACTTCTTGTAGCCCTCGCAATGGAGATTCTAAATCTCAAAGAATTATTGAAAGCCTACGGTGAAATTTTAAGATATTTTGATTTTTGGGTTGAAACCCTAAGAAGTGTTCTTGAGATAATTTGAGAGAATGGGGGTATAATTTAGTTTTTAGAGGCTGAATCTCGTGTTATTGGGGCTATTTAAGGGTGGAAAATGACCCAAATACCCCTCTTGGACGCAGAGCTTGTCTGCAGGAAATTACACTGGCAAGAATAGGCAGGGCGCCGCTTCACTTATCGCCCTGGCTTACTATCTCTCACGAAAATGGCTGTAACTTTTTGCTTAGGTATCAGATTTTTGGCGAAATTGGTATTGTTGGAAAGCTAATTTGAAGAGATTTCATTTGATATATAGTAAGCCCTCTAATTCATTATATACAAAGAGTTATAGTAGATTGAAGTTGACCCAAGTTTCGGAAAACTTTCAACTCGTCCTTGAGTTAGGGGACCTCTATGATCTCAATTCATGCTCAAATAGGATCCCACACTCCATAATTGATTAACATGCAAAATTTGCAAAGAATTTAAGGCTTTTGGATCATCTACGCATAGAAATGACGGTTTTCATTCTAGCTCAAAATGCGGGGTGTTACATGAGCATTCATGGAGTCCAACGTTCTTGTTCCTCTAGGGAGGAATCCTCACATTGGGGATAGGAGTCATACTCTTGCCAGGGAGTATAACATTCTAACTGTTCACATATCTATCACCCACGAAGAAGTGGAAACAATCTAAATCCTATGTTGCCTCATAGTTCTGGGGTATTAAATCGTAGTAACGTACCCATCTCGGTGCTAAATACTACTCCCATTAAATCTGTATGCTCATTCTGATAGAAATCAACTTTAAAAATAGTATAGTGGTTTACGATGAAAACCCACTGTATATCTGTAGAGCTAAATCTGTAATCTGTAAAGTGGATTCCAAACCTATTTTGAGACCAGAAAGGTCAAATCTTTAACAACAATCTAAAGGGAATCTAGTCATAGGGTGCTTATAGCACAACAAATCTTGGAATAACAATCTTTAATTAGGGCTTAATGTCCCATGCATCAAACTCATATTAAAATATCATAATGTTCATGCTTGATAATGAAAACATTTAATAAATTAATTCAAAATCTGGAAATTACTGCAATATGCATGAAAATATGAACATAATTATGTAATTCAACTTTTAAATCACTGGAAATCTCATAAGCTTGTAAATAACAATAACGGGTATAAACCCTAACTTGAATTTCATGAGAAATCATATAAAATTCAGTAAAATTAGAATTAAAATAAGTTTTGGGCACAAGGAAGAAAGGATTGTCCTTGTTCATAACCCCACATACCTCAATTGATGAACTAGATGCTAAGGCTTGAATCTTAGATCCCTATTGATGCTTTTAAAGTTGATTTTTTTTGAAGTTCTTGAGTTGAGAATCCTTAATCTTGAATTACCTTGGAAAATTAATTGAGGAATTGAATTTCTTGGGGAGTAAGCTTTGATGATCTAGGGTTTTATTTTAGAGTATTTCGGTGAAAAGTGGGTATAATATGCTTAGGATGGGTTAAATGATCTGTTATTCATGACTTGGGGCTAGAGAAAAAGACCAAAGAGCCCCTTTTAAAATTTGACTCGGACTGGAAAAATTCCCAAAATTGGCTTACAGCATGATGCGCTGTTATCGCGGTGGCCTACTGGAAACTACCAACTAGGACTTGGAAAATCACTGCGATGCAAAGCTATCGCGGTACGTTTCTGAATTGCCATTTTGGCCACCTCCACGATGCGCCATTATCGCGGAGGCTCACTGAAAAGTGACAATTATGAAATGGGACATTACCATGATGCGGTGAAATCATGAAATCTTACTGTAAATTGACAATTGTCATTTAAACTGTCTCCGCGATGCACTAGTGGCTGAAATGATGGTGTTTTACGACTGGAACTTAAAATCGTCATAACTTCTCATCTGGTTATTGGATTAAGGCAAATCTTATATCATTGGAAAGCTAATTCAAATCCTACACATTGGAGGGTCTAAAACTGGAAAATTCTATATGTGTGAAAACTCATTGTCTCTTGAAGAAAATGCTTGACATTCTCAACACTAAATTGAACTTGGAAAAGTACGGGGTGTTACAATATCTCTCCCTTGGAAACATTCGTCCTTGAATGTGGCTAGTTCAACTAAGGACACTGACGAATCAGAGGATATATGATAGCATACACAACTAAAATAAATTGCACAACTGATTCTAAATTATATTGAGCATCTGAGCTAATTTGTGAGTGCATGAATTTTCAATGAGGACGACTATATAGCTGAATCTGAAACTAAAAAGATGCTGAATTAATGAAGAGTATAACCTTTGACTAAATCTAGATTTGGTGAGAAGAGGTTAGGGTACTTGGCTTGTATATCTGCTTCCCAAGTGGTGCCCTCAACAAACTGATTCTGCCAAAGAACTTTGACCAAGGGAACTTCTTTGGTCCTTATTCTACGGATCTGATGATCTAAAATCTCAACTGGAATCTCTTCATATGAAAGGCTATTCTGAATATCTAAGCTTTCTAAAGGAACTACAATAGTGTAGTCACAAATGCACTTCTTAAGCATAGAGACGTGCTATACAGGATGAACAGACGATAAGTCTGCGGGCAAATCAAGCTCATAAGCTACTTTCCCAACATGACTTACAATTCTATAAGGGCCACTATACCGGGGACTAAGCTTGTCTTTTTTTTCTAATCTCTTCACCCCTTTCGTGGGTGAAATCTTCAGATACACTAAATTACCAATCTCAACCTCGAGGTCCCTTCTTGTCACATCTGCATATGATTTTTGATGACTCTGGGCTATTTTCAATTTTTCTCTAATCAACTAAACCTTCTCCATGCTTTAAACACTACGTCAGGCCCAAGCAAAGTGGCCTCACCCACTTCAAACCAATCTATGGGTGATCTATATCTCCTTCCATAAAGAGCCTTAAACGGGGCTATCTGTACGCTAGAATGGTAACTTTTATTATAAGAGAACCCAATCAATGACAAATGCTCATCCCAACTACCTTTAAAATCATGAGCACATGCCCTCAACATATCTTCTAGAGTTTGGATGGTCCTCTCTGCTTGACCATCTGTCTGAGGGTGGAAAGATGAACTAAGATGGACTTAGGTACCAAGACCCTTTTGAAAGGCTCTCTAAAACTGGGAAGTGAACTGAGTACCCCTATCTGAAATGATATATAAGGGAACTCCATGCAGTCTAACTAACTCTCTGATATATAGCTTAGCATAATCTTCAGCTGTGTAAGATGTGTGAACTGGCAAGAAATGCGCTGACTTAGTCCAGCTGTCTACAATAACCCAAATCGAATCATACTGATAACGTGAATAGGGTAAAATAGTCACAAAATCCATATTCACCTCTTCCTGCTTCCAAGTGGGGATACCAAACTCTTGCAATGTACCATCAGCTTTTTGGTGCTCTACCTTAACCTGTTGATAAGTTGCACACTTTGCTATGAACTTCGCTATATCTTTCTTCATACCACTCTACCAATATATTTCTCATAAGTCGCGGTACATCTTGGTAGCATTGGGATGCATAGAATAATGCACACCCTGCGCTTTCTCCATAATCTATTGTCTCAATTCATCAACACAAGGCACACACAATCTACTTTGGTATCTCAATACACTATCTCCCCCTTGGGAGAAAACCTCTACCTTTTGGTCTTTAACTGACTCCTTCAGTTTGACTAAACTAGAATCCTTGTCTTGCTTCTCCTTCAATTTCGAAACCAGGAAATATCCGGAACTACTCTGAAACCAAACATTCCCTTCAGCTAAATCAACCAACCTAACACCCAATCTAGCCAAACGATTAAATTCTCGAGCTAACTCTTTCTTATCGTTCTCTATATGAGCAACATGCCCATAGACAATCTACTAAGGGCGTCTGCCGCTATATTGGCCTTGCCCGGATGGTAGAACACACTCATGTTATAATCTTTCAACAATTCTAACCACCTTCTCTGATAAACATTCAACTCTCTCTGGGTAAATATATACTGCAAAATTTTGTGATCTGTGAACACATCAACATGCACCCTATTCAAATAATGTCTCCAAATTTTCAAAGCAAACACAACAACAGCTAATTCAAGATCACGGGTTAGGTAATTCTTTTTATGAAGCTTAAGCTATCTAGAGAAATAGGCTATGACCTTACCTCTCTGCATCAGAACACAACCCAAACCAACTCTAGAGGCATCATAATACACCATAAAACCATCTGTACCATTAGGTAATGCTAACACTGAGGCTGAAGTGAGTTGAGTCTTCAACACATGAAAACTCTTCTCATAGGAATCTGACCACAGGAACTTAACTTTCTTTTAGGTCAATCTAGAAATAGGGGATGCAATAGACGAGAAACCCTCAATAAAACATCTGTAATATCTAGCTAAACCCAAGAAACTCCTAATGTCTGACGGAGTGATAACTCTAGGCCAATTTCGTACGGATTCTATCTTTTGGGGGGTCAACTCTAATACCCTCACTGGAAATGACATGACCAAGGAAAGCTACTGACCATAGCCAAAATCTGCATTTGCTAAATTTGACAAATAATTAGTGATCTCTAAGATTTTGCAACATAATTCTAAGATGGTCTGCATGATCATCCTTACTACGAGAGTTAATGAGTATATCATCGATAAAGACTATAAAAAACATGTCCAAATACTATTTGAACACTCTTTTCATCAAGTCCATAAAAGCTGCTGGGGCATTGGTTAGCCCGAAAGACATGACTAAAAACTCAAAATGACCATAATGGGTTTTGAAAACTGTGTTTGGAATATCACATTCCCTTACTTTAAGCTAATGATAGCCAGATCTAAGGTCTATTTTTGAGAAATAACTTGCACCTTGGAGTTGATCAAATAAGTCATCGATTCTCGAAAAAGGATATTTGTTTTTGATTGTAACTTTATTCAGCTGGCGATAGTCAATGCATATGTGCAAAGAACCATCATTCTTTTGCATGAATAGGACGAGAACGCCTATGGAGAAACACTAGGCCTTATGAAGACTTTATCTAAAAGATCTTTGAGTTGCTCTTTCAACTTCTTAAGATCTGTAGGATCCATACGATATGGAGGGATAGAAATAGACTGAGTATCTGGGAGAAGGTCAATACTAAATTCTATTTCCCTATTGTGAGGTACCTCTGGAAAATCTTTGAGAAAGACGTTAGGAAACTCACTGACTTACTAAATTGTTGGAGTCTCCGACTTAGTGTCTTTGACTCGAACAAGATGATAGATACACCCTATAGATATTAACTTTCCGACTTTAAGATAATATATGAAATGGTTTTTGGGAGACACTGAATTTCCTTTCCACTCAAAGACTGGCTCAAATGGAAACTAAAATTTCACCACTCTGGTGCGACAATTTATGGATGCATAATAGGAATGGAGCCAATCCATATCAAGAATAAGATCAAAATCAACCATATCTAACTCTATTAGGTCTGTTAACATGATTTATAAAGGACAGTGATAGGATACTTTTTGTAAATCTGCTTGGCAACAACTGACTCACCTATTGGGGTAGAAACCAAGAAAAACTCAGGGATCTTTTAAGAACTTACCTTAAAATTTACTACAACTAATAGGGTCACATAAGAGAAACTCGACCCAGGGTCTAGCAACACATAAATATCAAGATGAAAGGCACGAAGCATACCAGTAACAACATCTGGCGAATCTTCCTGCTCCTGGTGAGATGGTAAAGGATAGAACCTATTCTGGCGCTAACCGCCACCAGTACTAGATGATGCGCTCTGAGGAGGGGCTGGTGCACTATTAGCTTGAGTTTGAGTACGAATATCCCTATTTTTCTGTCTAGCATACGGGCACTCTTTAACCCCGTGACCCATCTGGCCACAACTATAACAACCTTTCTGACCCCACAAATATTCACCCACATGATTCTTACCACACTTAGCACATAGGGGATGATTGGGATTCCCACACACACTATTCAAGAACCTTAATGCTGTAGAGAAAATACTTTATCTTAGGGGTTTAGAAATTTGAAAACTTATTCTCCATGGGAGGTTCTGCTAACTGACATAAACCATGTGAGCATTCATGGAGTCCAACGTTCTTGTCCCCCTAAGGAGGAGTCCTCATGATAAGGAGATGAGTTATACTCTTGCCAGGGAGTATAACCTATCTAAGTGATCACATATCTATCACCCACGTTGAAGTGGAAACAATCTAAATCCTATGTTGACACATAGTTCTGGGGTATGAAATCGTAGTAACGTACCCATCTTGGTGTTAAATACTACTCCCTTTAAATCTGTATGCTCATTCTGATGGAAATTAACTTTTATAATAGTATAGTGGTTTACAATGAAACCCACCATATATCTGTAAAGCTTAATCTGTAATCTGAATCTGTAAAGTGGATTCCAAACCTATTTTGAGACCAAAAAGGTCAAATCTTTAACAACAATCTATAAGGAATCTAGTCATAGGGTGCTTATAGCACAACGAATCTTGAAATAGCAATTTTTAATTAGGGCTTGATGACCCATGCATCAATCTCATGTTAAAATATCATAATGTTCGTTCTTGATAATGAAAACATTAATAAATTATTCAAAATCAGGAAATTACTGCAATATGTATGAAAATATGAACATATCATGTAATTCAACTTCTAAATCACTGAAAATCTCATAAGCTTGTAAATAACAATAACGAGTATAAAACCTAACTTGAATTTCATGGAAAATCATATAAAATTCAGTAAAATTAGAATTAAAATAAGTTTTGGGCACAAGGATGAAAGGATTGTCCTTGTTCATAACCCCACATACCTCAATTATCTAACTAGATGCTAAGGCTTGAATCTTGGATCCCTATTGATGCTTTTAAAGTTGATTCTTTTTGAAGTTCTTGAGTTGGGAATCCTTAATCTTGAATTTCCTTGGAGAATTAATGGAGGAATTAGATTTCTTAGGAAGTAAGCTTCGATGATCTAGGGTTTTGTTTTAGTGTATTTTGGTGAAAAGTGGGTATAATATGCTTATAATGGGTTAAACGATCTGTTATTCATGACTTGGGGCTAGAGAAAAAGACCAAAGAGCCCCTTTTAAAATTTTACTCAGACTAGGAAAATTTCCAAAATTGGCCTATGGTGCGATGCACTGTTATCGTGGTGGCCTACTGGAAACTGCCAACTGGGACCTAGATATCACTGCAACAAGGATCTATCACAGTACGCTTCTGAATTGCCATTTTGGCCACCTCCGCGACACGCCATTATCACGGAGGCTCACTGGAAAGTGACAATTATGAAATGGGACATCACCGCTATGCGGTGGATCATGAAATTTTACTGGAAATTGACAATTGTCATTTAAACTGTCTCCGCGACGCGCTAGTGACCGAAATGATGGTGTTTTACGACTGGAACTTAAAATTGCCATAACTTCTTGTCTGGTCGTTGGATTAAGGCAAATCTTATATCGTTGGAAAGCTAATTCAAATTCCTACACATTGAAGGGTCTAAATCTGGAAATTTTTATATGTTTGAAAAGTCATTCTCTCTTGAAGTCAATGCTTGACATTCTCAATGCTAAATTGAACTAGGAAAAGTATGGGGTGTTACAGTTTCCTGCAAGATATTTGCTTATTAGTTTGTGCTTATTAAAATATATAGTGAAAATATGGGCCTAACAATCTCCCCCTTTTTGATAATGACAAATAATAAACATCAGTTGACTTCTCTATTTTTTGCAGTTGATTTGCTCCCCCTTTCTTGCTTAGCATTTTGACTAGGAGCATCAGTTGACTCTCATCCTTTGATAGTCGATTGATCCCCTTGACTTGAAAGTATATGTAATATTCCCGCTTTCTTAGAGCATCAGTTGACTCTTATTTTCTTAATAGTCGACTTGCTCCCCTGACTTGCAAGCACTTCAATGTTCCTAGTTTCTCCCCCTTTGGGGATGATAAAATAAAATAACACAGCAGACAGACAAGCAAAAGAAGTAGTAGGCATACAACCGGTAAACAGTCAAATGGATTATCGAAAGACTAAATAAAATAGAAAAAAGTATGGCAGACAATGTTTAAAAATCTTTTTACAACCCCAAAAGAAGGGAGAAAACCCCATTTTAAACAAAAGTCATCATTCAATGCTTGACCAGAAAGTATGTGAGGGTATTGTGCATGTTTTAGAAAAACTGTTCATAAGATTTTTCAACATTTTTAGAGAAGAAGGAGTAGGAGTTCTGGACAAATATTGCAAGATTGTCATTTGAGGAGTTGACCTCAGACTTGAGGGATTCTATGTGAGTGAAAACCCTGGTGAATAGCTTGACACCTTTTTGTTTGAATCCGTCAGTAGTCAATCATACCTTTGCTATATCAGTGCTTGGGTTCTTCCCAAGCTTCATTAGCTTAGAAGTCAACTCCTGAAGCATCATCACTCCTTTATTAATTTTTTTAAGCGATCCTTGAGCTCCTTTAATTCCTTCAACATAGGAAGCATGGGGTTAGAAGCTGACTTGCTTACCTTAGGGAGATCTGATTTTGATCTTGCAGAGTTCTCTTTTCACCATTCATTATCTACCAAGATATATCCTATATTGGAAAAAGTTTAGGAATCATAAGTAGCAGAGACTTTCATCGGGGTAATAACAGTCCATTAGGCAGACTGGCAGAGGCATGAATATCTGTAACACTCTCAAGCATGTATTTGCAAAACCAATCAGCCCAATTTATTTTGTGTTTTTTCACATGCAATATAGGACAAAAATATCTCGGCAGGTTATGTTGCTAAGGGAGCCCCTTTTTGGGATAATTATGGTGGAAATGATGTGAGCCATGATGCGGTACATAAAGCAGAGAGACAGGGGACCAATGGTTGAAGATGTTGTGTCTGAATTGGGCAAGGTATTTTTCACCTCCTCAAAGCCGACTTGAAAATCTTCAGGCCAAGAACTACTCATAAAGGAAATTACCCCAGAAAAATTTATATCAAACACCTTTTCAATTAGAAAATCATTGAGTATGATTCTTGTTCCAAACACAAGAGTCTTTAATTCACCACTGCCAGGAAAGAGGTAGAGATTGGCATAGAATATTCGAATAGGATGCTCATAAACTTCAAGTCCATATAAAAAAACTAGTGACAGGTCTTGAAATTTAAAGAAATGACTGACATTGAAATGATCTTTCTTTAATTGACAAAGATTTACTACTCGATCGGGTATAACTAAGTGATTTTTAAAGGTGGTAAACTTGTCTTTTTACGAGCAGGTCTAAAATTTATGCATCTTTTCTGGAGGAAAAGAATCCAAAGGATTTGAATAAGGTTTCTTGACGGAAGAGGTTAGGCTAGGAGTAGGACATTTTTTAGTGATAGTTGACTGTCGTGAGCGGGATAGAGATTCGTCAGAAGATTTTGAGATAAGAACATGATAATCAAAAAAAGGGTCTGGAAGAGATTTGGAGAGATTTTCCATAAAGCGAGTTTTGGTTATTGGAGAGAAGTCTGAACAAGGGTTTTAAAGAAGTAGAGAGAAAGATGAAGAGATGGATAGATGAAGCGGGGTGATGAACCAAGGGGAGGATGAAAAGAGGTGAAGTGAATGAGGTGACTGTTGAGGTGAAAAGATGATAGAAAAGGGTATTGGGAAGATAAAAAGGTTGAGAGGAGGTAAAAGTGGCGTAAAAGAGGTAAAAGTAATGATGAATTTTTTCAAAAAAGTTTACCAAAATTAAAAGTAGTAAAAAATAATGAGGTAATTTAAAAAGATTTTTCCAAAAATAAGATCATAAGTCATTAATGCTGATAATACCAAGTCTTTTTTAAAGGAAACAAAATCTTTTTTCTAACAGGGGCTTAGTAAAAATATCTGCCAAGTGATTTTTGGAATCAACAAATGTTAGGAAAAAATCATCATTTTCTACATGATCCCAAATAAAATGTTATTTTATATCAATGTGTTTATCCCTAGAGTGACACACAATATATTTGGACAAACTAATAGTACTGGCGTTGTCACTTATTATAGGCGCAAATTTAAATGAAAAATTAAAATCAAGTAGTTGATGCATAATTCATAAATTTTGAGTAGCACAACCTCTAACGACTATGTATTTGACTTCCGTTGTTGATAGAGCAAATGAAGTTTGCTTCTTGCTATGCCATGAAATTAAGGCATTACGAAGAATTTGGCATGTTCCACTAGTGCTTTTTCTATCATTCTTATTACCTGCAAAATCAGCGTCTGAATATCCAATTAAGTCAAAATAATAGGAGCAAGGGTGCCACAGTCCAGTATCCTGTGTTCCAATGAGAAATCGAATAATTCTTTTGACGACAATCAGATGAGACTCTTTAGGAGCTGATTGGAACCTTGCATACTTACATACACTGAACAGGATGTCTGGTCCACTGACGGTCAAGTAGAGGAGTGATCCAATCATTCCCCTATATGTATTTTCATCAACGTCTTTTCCAGATGTTGAATCAAGACTTGTGGATGGACTCATTGGGGTTCCAAAGGCCTTCCCCTTTTCTATGACAAACTTTTTGATAATTTTCTTCGTATATTTGGCTTGACAAATGAAAGTACCTTTGGGTGTTTGATTGATTTGTAATCCCAAGAAAAATATGAGCTCTCCCATGAGGCTCATTTCAAATTCTCCTTTCATCAAATTAGCAAAATTCTCACATAAGGAGATGTAAGGACGACCAAAAATAATATCGTCAACATAAATTTGCACAAAGAGTAAATTAGAGTCAAGCTTTTGGGTCAAGAGAGTTGTATTAATTTTGCCACTTTGAAAATTATTATTTAACAAGAAAGTACTCAACACCAGATACATAAGTGATGAAATGTCCCTCTTCTTCTGTTTTCAAACTTCCCACTATGTTTAACAATATGCCAAGAAAGCTTTATTTTTAAACTCTCCAACACGATCATCGTGAACATAGGTGATGAAGTGTCTCGCTTCTCTCTGTACTTTTCTACAAAAGATCTCAAAATTTGTGAAGGTCTCATGTTTATGAGCATGGAACATTACCCAAGTAAAGCGAGAATAACCCATTAACAATAACAAAAATATATTTTCTTCCACCAATACTTGCATTTTGGTGCGACCAAATAGATCCATGTGGATTGTTTGAAGGGGTTTTGTAGTAGTGACAACATCTTTGACTTTAAATGATGTTCTAATCTGTTTACCCAATTGGCAGGCATTACAAATTTGGTCCTTCTCGAATATGAGTTTTGGCAGAACTTTTACCAATTTAATTTTGGAGAGTTTTTCAATGATATACATACTGGCATGCCCAAGCTTTGTGTAATGCCTCGAAAGCATACCCTGGGTGTCACACGGTGCTTATAGTCTCGACGAACCATAAGCTAACTCACGAGCTGGTACCTACTGAGAGCACTGGATAACATGATCATAAATGCAAAAGAATACTGACATGCCATAAGGTTTTAATAACTGAATTCAAAACTGAAATATGAGTCTATAGAATAACTAACTGAATCTGATAAAATACTGATAGACTGGATAACTAACTATAATGTCTGAATACAGAATAACTAATTCTAATGTCTGATAAATCTCTAAAATTGAATGACTATAAGTTTATGGGACAGGCCCCAACTAACTCCAACTAACTACTAAACTGAGACATGAAATAAAGTAAGCCCGTCCTCGAAGTAGAAGGACTCACCACTGCTATTGCTGTGGATTTAATAAGTCTAATCGCAAGCTGGGAATTAGAGTCAACCTATGATATAATACATCATAGCGCAAAAGAAAAGGTATGCGATCAGTACTTTGAATGTATTGGTATGCTAAATAAGGTAGGCTGATATGCATAGTTTCATGAATAGAACTAATAATTAACTGAATATGCATGTAAAACATGAAGTATTGAATAGAAAACATGAAATTTGTAGGTTCTAGGAACATGTAAAAATCTATAAATACCAAGTATGAATGAAAATCTGTAAATACTAAAGATACATGAAAATTTGTAGATACTGAGGATACATGACCAAGCATATAACATAAACTGAGTAAAATCTATAAACTAAAATACTAAAATAATTAAAATCTGTATGCTTTGGTCAAACAACACTAAGATTGAATAACTGAATTGGGACTGCAACTGAGACTATATCTGAGACTGTGGGAGGTATTATCTAACCGATATTCCCCAATTTGAGCTAATTGGGGTCCAACTTGTAACCTCAGTGAGATGGGTGTTAATACCACGCCACGAGTACTAACACTGGCTGTGTGGATCCACTAAAGTGATATAACATCTAAAGGACAAAGAAAGTTAAACCTGAACTGACGGGTGACCCTTGTGAGATAGATAAGCCTAATCTGATGGGTGACTTCTCATATCCTATGCTGTCTACGTAGTTCTGGAGTATAGAGACTGCTACTACCGACTCTGCCTATCTAACAAGGAATCTTCCATCCCTACACTCGCTCGGTGCTAAATCCTACTCCCAATTGAAAGACACTAAAATACTGGACTGTTCTGAGTTTAACTGTCTGATATCTGACTATTCTCAAATGCCCATAATATGTTCTGAAGACTATTTTGTATTGTACTGACACTATTCAGGTATTCAATACCCCCAAGACTAAAAAGCAATAATATTAAAAGGACACCAAAACTTGAAATACATAACATTAAGGCTTTTATTAAATCAATCACTCTTGTAAGCATTTTATCAAACACTTGTAGTTCGTAGCTTAGTCAAATCATGGGAATACTATGGAACTTGTATAAATAACATGAATTTAACATGAAAAGCACTAAGTCATGGTTTAATTCAATAAATGATAACATTAAAATATGGAGAATCAAATAGCAACAACAGTTTCATTGAAACATGGTATAAAATCATAGTTCATGGAGATTCATAGGTGAAATCATAATTTAAAACATAATAACTTGGAAAGATTATAACTTGATAATTAAAATGGGATACTTGGACTCCATGGATGAACATTTAACATACCTTAACTAATGAATTTCTTGAAGTTCTTGGTGAATTCTTGAGGATTGACCTTGAATTTGAGAGCAAGGATTTGTATTTTAGATAGAAAGATCTTGAATTTTGGGGGGAAAATTGAGTGAAGAATGAACTTAAAACATTTTTAGGGCTTAAATATCACACCTGAGTCGATTGAAAAAATTGGAAAAGTCTATTTTAACCTTGGGTAACACTTTTAATTTTCATATTTTTTCGAAAAACACCACTGGCGAGATGTGGCGCTATCGCGCCGTGTTACTGGAATTGGACAACTATGAAAATGCATAGTGGTGCGATGCGGTGTAATCACGTTACCATATTTTTTGTGACCTGGAAGCTCACCGTGATGCGGTGATATCGTGCTTCAACACTGGAAAATGACAAATGCTAATTTGGCCTATGACGCGATGCACCAGATTCGTGGACCCTCACTAGAATTTGCCAAATGGTTAATTATGCTGCTCCGCGATGCGCTAGGGGTTAAAATGATGGGTTTTAACTACTGAAACTCAAAATTTTCATAACTTCTTACCCGGTTATTAGATTTAGGTAAATTTTATATTGTTGGAAATCTAATTCAATTTCCTACGTAATGGCAGGCTCTAAACTTAAAAATAATGAGTGTTTTAAATTTTTTATATACAAATAATCATGTATTAGGACTTATATTATGCTAAGGAAATACAGGGTATTGCAATATCTCCCCCTTGGTATCAGTCGTCCTCGAATGAGACTGGTTAAGCTGAGGGAAAACTAATGGACTGAGCTCACACACTAAACATGAATATTTGATGCATGGAATGCATGATTGAACTGAATCATGAATACACAACTTACATGAACATAATGTGCAACTAAAACTGAGCATGATAGAGAGAAATCTTAAGAAGATTAGTACATGATACTGAATCTGGATTCGCGGAGAAAAAATATGGGTACTCGATCCGCATACTGCCTCTTTTTCCAAGTGGCTCCCTTAATGAACTAATTCCGCCAAAGAAATTTGACTAATGAAACTTCTTTGTTCCTTAGTCTACAAACTTGGTGATCAAGAATTTCGATTGGAACTTCCTCAAAGGAAAGGCTGCTCTGAATATCTACACTTTCTAAGGGAACAACTACTGCTGGATCACTAATACACCTTTTCAACAATGAGACATGGAACACTGGGTGTACTGAGGCTAAATCTGAAGGCAACTCAAGCTCGTAAGCTACCTTTCCGAAATGACTGAGAATTCTAAAGGGTCCGACATATCTGGGACTGAGTTTTTCTTTCTTGCCGAATCTCTTCACTTTCTTTATGGGGGAGATTTTCAAGTACACAAAATCACCAACCATAAAATCGAGATCCTTTCTCCTCACAGCTGCATATGATTTCTGTCAGCTCTGGGCAATCTTAAGCCTTTCTCTGATCAACTAAACCTTCTCTAACGAATCAAACACCAAGTTAGGACCTACTACTGTGGTCTCTCCTACTTCAAACCAACCAATTAGAGATCTATATCTCTTACCATAAGAGCCTAAAATGGAGCCAAATGAATATTGGAATGATAGCTATTATTATATGCAAATTCAATTAAAGGCAAGTGGTCATCCCATCTACCTTTAAAATCAACTACGCATGCTATCAATATATCTTCTAGAGTCTAAATGGTTTGTTCTACTTGACCATCTGTCTGAGGGAGGAAAAATGTACTGAGATAGACTTGGGTACCAAGACCCTTTCAGAATGCTTTCTAGAAGTGAGAGGTAAACTGGGTACCTCTATCTGAGATGATAGATAAGGGAGCACTGTGCAACCTGACCAATTTTTTGAGGTAGAGTTTGGCATAGTCCTCGACTCAATAAGAGGTATGGAATGGCAAGAAATGATATGATTTGGTCATCCTATCTACAAAAACTCAAATAGAATCATACTGATGACAAGTACGAGGCAAACCTATCACAAAGTCCATATTCACTTCTTCCCATTTCCAAGTGGGAATACTAAACTCCTGCATAGACCCACTAGACTTCTGATGCTCAATCTTAACTTGCTGACATGTAAAGAACTTACCTACAAACTCTGTAATATCTCTCTTTATCCCACTCCACCAATAGATCTCCCGCAAATTGTGATACATCTTAGTAGCCCCTGGATGAATAGAGTAACGCGTACTATACGCCTCTACAAGAATTCATTGCCATAAATCATCTACACCAGGCACACACAATCTACCTTAACGATGCAAAAAAACATCTCCCTCTTAGCAAAAAAACCTCCACTTTTTAATCTCTGACTAATTCTTTCAACTTAACTAGACTGGGATCTCTATCCTGCTTTTCCTTCACCTCGGAAACTAGAGATGATTCTGAGCTACTCTACACCTATACACTACCTTCTACTGAATCGAGTAAGCGGACTCCTAGTCGGGCAAGCTGATGAACTTCCTGAGATAACTTCTTCTTACCATCCTTAACATAAGTAACACTACCCATAGACATTCTACTGAGAGCATCAGCCACTACATTGGCCTTGCTCGGATGATACAAAACACTCATGTCATAATATTTTAACAACTCTAACCACTTTCTCTGGCGCAGATTTAAATCTTTCTTAGAGAAAACATATTGCAGGTTCTAATGGTCAGTGAACACATCACTGTGCACCCCATACAAGTAATGCCTCTAAATCTTTAAGGCAAATACTACTGTTGTTAACTCAAGATCATGAGTCTGGTAATTTTTCTCATGAATTTTAAGTTGCCTGGAGGCATAGGTTATGACCTTACCTCTCTACATGAGGACATAACCCAAACCAACTCTGGATTTATCACAGTACACAACAAACCCATCTAAACCATCTGACAAGGTAAGAACTAGGCTGAGGTAAGTCGAGTCTTCAATTCCTGAAAACTCTTTTCGCAGGAATATAACCACTGAAACTTAACTTTCTTCTGAGTCAATCTAGACATGGGGGATATAATAGAAGAAAATACTTCAACAAACTAACGGTAATAGCCAGCTAAACCCAAGAATAGAGATGGTCTAGGATAGTTTCTCACCGCTTTATTCTTTTGAGGATCAAATCTAGTGCCATCACTAAAAATAATATAGCCAATAAAATCTACTAATCTTAGCCAGAATTTACACGTACTAAATTTAGCGAATAACTGGTGAGCTCTAAGAGTTTACAACACTATTCTGAGATGGTCTGCATGATCAATTTCTCTACGAGAGTAAACAAGAATGTCATCAATGAAGACTATGATAAACATGTCTAAGTACTGCTTGAACACTCAGTTCATCAAGTCAATGAAGGTTGCTGGGGCATTCATGAGACCAAAGGACATGACTAGAAATTCAAAGTGATCATTCTGAGTTTGGAAAGCTATTTTGGAAGCCACATTCCCTGACTCTAAGATGATGATAGCCTGATCTGAGGTCTATCTTTGAAAAATAGCTGGCACCCTGAAGTTGATCAAACAAGTCATCAATTCTAGAAAGTGGATATTTATTCTTGACTGTGACTTTGTTCAACTGACGATAGTCTATGCATATTCTAAGAGAATCATCTTTCTTACACACAAATAGAATAGGTGCGCCCCACAGGGAAATGCTGGGTCTAATGAATCCCTTATTTAGGAGATCCTTTGACTGTTTTTTTAAGCCATTCTATATGGAAGAATAGAAATGGGCTGAGCATCTGGAATAAGATCTATTCCGAAGTCGATTTTCCTTTTGGGAGGAACTTTGGGAAGATCTTCAGGAAATAAATCTGAGAATTCATTTACTTCTGGAACTGATTCAAGAGTTGAAGTTTCTAAGTTTGAGTCTTTGATTTGCACAAGATGATAAATACACCCCTTTGATATCATCTTTCTTGCTCTAAGGTACAAAATCAACTGACCCCTAAGAGCTGTGGTACTACCCCTCCATTCAAGGAATGATTCATTTGGGAACTGAAAATAAACTATTCTATTTCTACTGTCAATTAAGGCATAGCATGAGTGGAGCCTATCCATGATAAGAATGATTTTAAACTCTATTATCTCTCACTCCACGAGATCAACTGAAGTAACTTTCTAAAATATTATGATCGGACAGTTTGTAACACCCTGAATCTGGTACTCAAAATGCTACACGGTGCTCATGACCCCGAAGGACCATAAGCTAACCCATGACTGATATTTGTACCTGTATACTGCATAAAAGATTATATAATGCAAAAACATGAACTAAAAGGCCATGAGGTTCAAACTGTAACATAATATCTGATAAAAAGTGTAACATCTGAATGGGGTATGAATTACCCAAAATGCTGAAATAAACTAATTAAACGTAATAGTCTGGAAAGCCTCTAGCTGACTGAACTGTCTGAATGAGGAGTTGATGGTACATGTCCCTAAATAACTCCAACTAATAAACTAATTAATGAGATAATAGAGAAATAATCATGTCCTCGGAGAATGAAGACTCACTACTAACTCTGACTGCTGATATCTGGAATCTATTGATGCTCTGGAGCTCAAGTCTTTAAACCTATGGTATAAGACACCATAGTGCGAATGCGTCAATACGACTGAATGTATTGGTATGCATGTGAGGTAGGATGAATGCATAGGGTTCATATGCATGAACAATAATAATAAGAGACTAACTATCATAAGCATGAAAATATATGACACTAATACCGTGATAACATGATTACTGAATTTGAATACTGATAGCATGACATACTGATAACTAATATAACTGATAACATGAGTGACTATATCTACTAGTCCTGAATCTGATGGAACTAGCTGAGTTCCATATTGTATCTAAGTTGACTGTATCTAACAGTCCTAAAATTTGAAAAACTATCTGAGTTCTTTTACTGATACTAATACTAAATCTGTAGGAAGTAGTCATCTAACTGACATGCCCCAAATGTGCTATAATAGCTGAGCTGGGGTCCAATCAGTGCCCTGATTGGAAGGGTGTCAATACCTTGCCACTGGTAAGGACAACATATAAGTAACCCTAATATAATAGATAACTCTAGTGAGAACGGTGGTAACCCTTATATAGCAGGTTAATCCACCTCATCTACCATCATATAGTAGGCTATGGTGTCTCAACCTATGCTAGCTACATAGTTCTGAAATGTAAGGATTGTTTCTAAGAATCACACCCTCATATAACAGGTAAGTTCCGATCCTTAGGTTTACTTGGTGCTAATTTCTACTCCTATCTGAATAGATAATGAACATGATTTACTGAACTGAGCATAGACTGAGTTACTGAATTCCACTGACTAATGAAATACTACTGATATCTGACAACTGACTGAGTTTATGAGATTATTGATATTTATTGAGTTATAAGACTGTCTGAAGTCTACCGATCATAGCTTGACTGAGAGCATCATGAAAACATGACATGACTCTAGGCACATAACTAATGTTTCGGGTATAAGTACCCCAGGACTTGATAGAAGAAAACTGAAAAAGCATGACTTACTTGAACACATAATAATCACCATAATCCATAATTCATTTGTTGAAGCATTTCATCAAACAGGTGATAGGCATAAACTTGTACATACATGGGGATTTCAAGATATCATGCTAGTTGAGCACTTTTCTTCATCTAGACATTTAATCAAACACATGGTAGGCATAGTATGTGTAAACAACATTATACAACAATTAAACATTATGATTCGATTCTAATTTCATCATTCAAGGGTTTGGTCATAGGTTTGCATGAATAAAATTCAATTACTCATTATCAACATGAACTAGAGCAGCCCAATCATGAAATCCATAAAGAAAATCCATAAAGTTGAACTTAGAGAAGCGATTCTTGGGCTTCATGGATGAAAGAGGTCCATGAATGAACACTATGCATACCTGGGTTAAGTTTCTTGATGTTCTTAAACTTGAGGGATTTGAATCTCTTAGTTTCTTGAAGAAGATTTGGATTTTGTTGGGATTAATCTTAGAAAGAAAAACCCTAGTTTTGTTGTTGTGAAATAATAATGAATAAATAAGCTGAGGTCGGATATAACTGGGTATATATAAGTGGGTCATAAATGACCAAAATACTCATATTAAAACAACTCAAAATAACTAAGCGGGTCATGCGATGGTAGGGTACGATGGTCCATAGCTGGGTCAATGGTCCGTCGGACTCACCGTCGAACTGAGATAGAACTGTGATGTACTACCATGGAGCGATGGTGGGGTGCAATGGTTTGTCGCTGGGTCGTTGATTCGTCTGACCTCTCTATCATACTTAGCCAGAAAGCTGACTCACTGCCTCGATACGACGGTCGTGGTCGATGGTCCATCTACCTTCTGTATTTCGGCCATAACTTCCTCATCTGAAACTAGATTTTGATGGAATTGCTATTGATGAAAAGATTATTCAATTTCTCACGTGATAGAAAGTGAAAATCTTAAAAATACCATGTGTACAAAAAATGGATTCGTATTTGAAATCATGTTCTAACATCTTTGACATAATTTCCATCTACGAAAAAGGTACGGGGTATTACACAGTTCCTATATACCCATCTGGCTATAATGGAAACACCTACTGGGATAGACACTAAAAAGGGCTCTGCTAGAGTTTCAGGACTGACTCTGAAATTGGTGACTATATATAGAGTTACACAAGAAAGAGAAGCTTTAGGGTCTAGTAAGGAATAAACATGTAAGTGAAAGATATGCAACGTACCAGTAACTACATTAGGAGAATTTTCCTAATCTTGGTGGGAATGAAGAGCATATAATTTGTTTGGACGCTAACCACTGGTAGCACTAGAAGCGGCATCCTGCTGAGTTGGGCGACCGAATGGAACTGACGACTAGTGAGACTGGCCCTGTTGTCGCACATCCTTGCCTTTCTGAGAAACTACCCCATACTCCCGAATCTGATGGCTTAGCTTGCCACACCCGAAGCACACATCACTACCCGCTCTATACTCACCCTGATAGTTTCTGTCACATTTTTGACATAGAGGATTTGTACGAGCAATGCTAACACTGACCTGGGACTTAGATCCTAGTTCTATATCCCCATTATCGTTTTTGAATTTGGGTACAGGAGAACTTCCTGCAGAAGGTGCTGGGGCTGAAGACCTCTGATAAAACTAAGAAAGGTTACCACCCTCTGACTTTGGCTGACTGAATTTAAAAATACCCATCCTAGCGCTCTTGTTTCCTCTCTCCCTCTCCTTAATCTTCTACTTCTCTATCCGTTGAGCACGGACTATCAACCTTGACAATTCTATCTCACTAATCAGCATTGCAGTCCTACACTCCTTGACCACACTATCAGATATGCTAGACATAAACTTACTCATCTTGGACCTGTTATCAGCTACAACATGAGGAGGATGTCTAGCTAGATGAGTAAACCTGAGGGAATACTCCCTCACGCTCATGATGCCCTACCTTAAGTTAATAAAATCTTGCACCTTGGCCTCCCTCAACTTTAATGCAAATAATTTGTCTAAGAAAGCTATGACAAACTCTTCCCATTCTATAGCCCTTCATCTATACCCCTATCATCCTTCCACTGCTTAAATTAAGTATAGGCTATATCTTGTAACTGGTATGTATCCAACTCAGCACTCTAACTAGATGTCACCCCCATAGCATCCGTGACCTTCTAAACCATATCTAAGAATTCTTGTAGATTATCTTCAGACTTGGATCCCGTGAAAGAAGGAGGATTCATTTGGGTGAAGTCCTAAATTTTGGTTACAATAGTATTAGCCACTAGGTTAGCCAAAACAACAACTGTCCGTTCGTTTTATGGTGCTATGGAGTTTTCTAGAGTAGTGAATGCAACTCTGATTTCTGCGTGAGAGACATGCTCATCCAGAGGATCTACCTGGACGGGATGAGGGGCTGACTAGTTTTCTGTTCTTCCGTTCTTCTTGGGAGGCATGTTCTGTAAATAGAAGAAAAAAATGGATTAGATAGGGAGTTTAACTTGAGCTCATGCTCACTCGCACGACATGAGTACTGAAAGAAGGGAAACTTTTTCCTAAATGCCTTGTAGCGTCCATAAGTGTGGTGTTATACACACCCATGCATAAGACTCTATTTGATGTGACTTTCAGACTTTCTAGGACACTTTGAAACCTTTGCTCTGATACCAAGTTTATAATGCCCCGAGAGTACACCCTGGGCATCACACGGTGCTTACAGTCTCGAGGGACCATAAGCTAATCCATGAGCTGGTACCTACTGAGAGTAATGGATAATATGATCATAAATGTGGAAGAATACTAACATGCCATTAGGTTTTAATAACTAAATTCAAAACTGAAATATGAGTCTATATAAATAACAACTGAATTTAATAAAATTCTAATAAACTGGATAACTAACTGTAATGTCTGAATACTAAATAACTAACTCTAATTTCTGATAAGCCTTTAAAACTGAATGATTGTGAGTTGATGGGATAGGCCCCAACTAACTCTAACTAACTGCTAAACTGAGAAATAAAATAAAGTAAGGCTATCCTTGAAGTATGAGGACTCACCATTGCTACTACTGAGGATTTGATAAGTCTAATTATGAGCAAGGATCTGACCGTCAGAACCTATGATATAATACATCATAGCGCAAAAGAAAAGGTATGCGATCAGTACTTTGAATGTACTGGTATGCTAAATGAGGTAGGCTGATATGCATGGTTTCATGAACAAAACTAATAATTAACTGAATATACATGTAAAGCATGGAGTACTGAATAGAGAGCATGAAATTTGTAGGTTCTAGGAATATGTGGAAATCTGTAAATCCTGAGTATGCATGAAAATCCGTAAATACTGAAGATACATGAAAATCTGTATATACTGAAGATGCATGACAAAGCATATGACATGAACTGAGTAGAATCTGTAAACTAAAATACTAAAATAACTGAAATCTGTATGCTTTGGTCAAACAACACTAAGACTAAATAACTAATCTAGGATTGTAACTGAGACTGTATCTGAGACTATGGGAGGTATCATCTAACCGACATTTCCCAATTTGAGCTAATCGGGGTCACACTTGTAACCCCAGTTGGAAGGGTGTTAATGCTATGCCACGGGTACTAACACTGGCTGTGTGGATCCACTAAACTGATGTAATATCCAAAGGACTAAGGGTGTCAATCCTGAACTGACGGGTGACTCCTGTGAGATAGTCAAGCTTAATTTGATGGATGACTTCTTATATCCCGCTGGCTATGTAGTTCTGGAGTATAGGGACTGCTACTAATGACTCTACCTATTTGACGGGGAATCCACCATCCCTACACTCGCTTGGTGCTAAATCCTACTCCCAACTAAAAGTCACTAAAATACTAGACTATTCTGAGTTTAACTGACTGATATCTGACTATTCTAATAATGCTCATAGTATGTTCTAAGTCTATTTTGTAATGTACTGAGACTAGACTACATAAACAACTATGATTTTCGGGTATTCAATACCCCTGGGACTCAAAAGCAATAATAGTAAAAGGACACCAAAATTTCAAAGACATAACATTAAGGCTTTTATTAAATCAATCACTCTTGTAAGCATTTTATCAAACACTTGTAGTTCATAGCTTAGTCAAATCATAGGAATACTATGGAACTTGTATAAATAACATGAATTTAACATGAAAAGCACTATGTCATGGTTTAATTCAATAAATGATAACATTAAAACATGGAGAATCTAATAACAACAATAATTTCATTGAAACATGGTATAAAATCATAGGTCATAGAGATTCATGGGTGAAATCATAATTTAAAACATAATAACTTGGAAAGATTATAACTTGGTAATTAAATGTGACATTTGGACTCTATGGATGAACATTTAACATACCTTAACTAATGAATTTCTTGAAGGTCTTGGTGAATTCTTGAGGATTGACCTTGAATTTAAGAGCAAGGGTTTGTATTTTAGAGAGAACTCTAGAATTTTGGGGGAAAAGTGAGTGAATAATAAACTTAAAATGTTTTTAGGGCTTAAATATCACACCTGGGTGGATTTAAAAAATGGGAAAGAGCTGTTTTAATTCTGGGCGACACATTTAATTTTTGTTGAATTTTTTTGAAAAACACCACTGGCGTGACACTGCGCTATCGCATCGTGTCACTGGAATTAAAAAACTGGGAAAATGTACAGTGGCGTGATGTAGTGTAATCACGTTGCCACCTTGTTTTTAACCTGGAAGCTTATCGCGAAGCGGTGATATCGCGCTTCAACACTGGAAAATGACAAATGCCAATTTGGCCTATGGTGCGACGCGCTAGGATCATGGACCCTCACTGGAATTTGCCTAATGGAAAATAATCCTGCTACACGACGCGCTAGGGGTTAAAATGACGGGGTTTAACTACTAAAGCTTAAAATTTCCATAACTTCTTACCTAGTTATAGGATTTTGGTGAATTTTATATATGTTGGAAAGCTAATTCAATTTCCTACACAATGGCAAGCTCTAAACTTACAAATATTGAGTGTTTCAAAAATTTTATATTTGAATACTCATGTATTGGGACTTAGATTATGCTAAGGAAATGCAGGGTATTACACTTTATGTGTCACAACTAGGCATCATTGGTTTGCACAGTGAGGCAAGTTAAAGTGTCAAAGTCAGTACTATTTAGTACATAAATATTATCAACACAGTCACCGATAAAAGAGATGTCTCTTTGTTCATGTTTTATGGTGCAACTTTGTCTTTGAAGAAGATCTAAATTCTGCATCACACAGCTAACTAACACTTAGCAGGTTGTGTTTGTGTCAGTTTATGAGATATACTTCAATGAGTTCACATGAGAGGTTGAGCTTCACTGAGCCAACTCCGATGACATCACCTTTAGCTTTCTCACCAAATCCGATTGATCCTCTTTCTATATTTCTTAGAGATCAAAAATTTATTTTTCCAATCATATGTTTGGAACATCCGCTATCGATAGCCCTCATTTCCCTTTTATAGATTTTGCAGATGTGTTCCTACAAAACAAGAAGATTATTTTTATTTAGGTACCCAAGTGGTCTTGGGTCCTTGAGGGTTAGAGGCAATTTGCTTTGTCCTCCAAACCCACACACCTTTAGACCTTTGCCTATAGATGAGTGATTTGTGACCTTTCAATCCACAGGTATAGTAGACAGGTCCTTGAAAGGAATAAGAGGTTTTGGATGGTTTAAACGATCTTAATGAGCAACTTGAGTTTTTTTTAAAAGAATTTGATCTTACGAAACCATGACTTGGTGATTTTCTAATGCTATTTAATTGTATTTTTATACCATCAATCTCTTCTTGAAGTAAGTCAATTTCGATTTGACATGCTTTAATTTCAACTTGACAGTTCCTTCATTCCTCTTCAAGTTTTCATTTGAGCTGAGCTTCCCAATTTTTTTTTCATTGAGCAATTTTATTATATTCATCAATAAATTTTTGAAGCTCATCAGTTCTCATATCTAGATTTGATTTTAGGATGTCATAGTTATGATAGTTGTGTGGTCTTACCTTGCTTGATTCACCTTTTGCCATGAAACATATGCTGGCTGCTTCTGTTTTTCCTTATTTTCATCTTCATCACTCTAAGCCCTAAATTTTTTGTTTTTTTGAGTGATCTTCTTTTCAATTTCGGACTGTTCTTATTTAGAGTGACCTATGCTTCCACAGTAATAGCAGCGATCATCATGCCTTGTTAATTTATTATTTTTGTCTCCTTGGGGTCTCTATTGTCTCTGTTTCAACATCTTCCTTACTCTACGGTTAGTGAGAGCCATTCCTTCGGTATTGGATTCTTCCAGGAAGTCTTCCTCTTTAGTTGATACAACATTAAAGGCTACTGGTTTTTTCTTTTCCTCTTTGTTGTACCTTTTGATATAATTTCGTTCATAGGCAATATAATTACCTCATAGTTCATCATATGTCATATTATGGAGATCTTCATCTTCTAGGAAGGCAACTTTGGTTTTTCATACTTTAGAGAGGCTTTTGACAAGCTTTTAGACTTACAGGTTGTGTGGATAGATCCTTCCTAATAATTTCAACTCACATACAATCTTGCTGAATCTGGCAAGCATTGATTCCATATTTTTATTTTCTTCTATTTTGAACAGCTCGTATTCTTTGGCCAGAGAAGGGATATTTGAATTTTTGACTTTGGTGGTCGGTCCCTTCATAGGTTACTTCCAGTTTGTCCCACATTTCTTTTGCGGTTTCATAGCTTGATATCTTATCATATTCTTCTCTGCTTATTGTATAAAGGAGTAAACTTATAGCTCGTGCTTTAGTTTGAATTACCTCTTATTGTTTTTTGGTGACTTTAAAATTTTCAAGGTCCTCTACATCAATACTGCTTGATTCCTTGTCTTTGTCTTTGTCCTTCTATTTTTCCTTGAGTTCTAGAATTGCCTTAGGTCCTTTCTTAATGATAACCTATAATTGGAGTAATTTAATTAAATGAAGATTCTGAATCTGTTCTTCCAATTAAAGTAGTGTTTTCCATTGAAGTACGGTGGTCTTGTGGAGGAGTGACCATCTTGAATAAGAGAATCGGGAATTTGGTAGTTCGCCATTTGGTCTTTACTCACGTGCGGTTAAGCAACACTGTTGGTGAGACCTACTGTGATACCAATAGAAATTCAAGAGAGAGGGTGATGAATTGAAAAATTCCTATGAGTTGACAAGCCTTCATAGTTGACTTACCTGCAAATCAGTATACTCAACAAGATAGATTAGATTTAAGCAAATAAGCATGAAAATAAGTAATTTTGAAATAAGAACGCAAATATTTATCCTAGTTTGAAATTCCAATGTGGTTCCTACTTCCAGTCCCCTTGAGTTTCAAAGTTTCCTTAAATCTTTTCAAAATGGATTCTGAGTACAAAAGTAGTGAACAGGTTCTGAAACTTATTTTAACTTTTAAATCTTGTGACACAGCCTCAATTGGCATGGCTAAGTTGACTCGATCTTACTCCTGTGTAACTATTATAAGCTTAAGAAGTACAAAGCTTTGATGAGACTAAGAATGAGTCTCACTAGGATATTCCCCTGAAGTTGCGTGAGTGATTCAATCTTCAGTCTTTTCTCTTATACTCTTTAGCTTCTTTGACTTCTACTCTTCATAAGTAAACCCAAGATAATTCTTATGAATCAAGGATTTGAATTTATTCTTGATTGAGGGATGGAACCATATAGTATGTCTATATTAGATATGTCCATACGTGGTGCAGCCTTCACAGCCATATATGTCCGTATCATGTATGTCCTTGTAGAGGGTATGTTCTTTTTTTCTATTACTTTTTTCTTGATTGATTCATTTGCTTTATATCTGGGAATCCAATAATATCCATGATTGATACTCTTACAAATTTAGCGCCGGCCTTCTTGTGAGTGAATGTCTGCCTTTTATCTTGGATATTATAGATTGATTCCTTAGAGATTTTTTTGATCTTCTGTATCTTCAGTGTATCCTGCAAGATATTTGCTTATTAGTTTGTCCTTATTAGAACATATAGTGAAAATATGAGGCTAATAGGGGTGGGTTTAGAAAGAGGTTGATCTTTCTCTCTCAAATGGGTCACACACTTACTTCCCATTATTTGGGTCTAGTTACTCATTTCAATGGGTCTAACCTTAAACTAAAAAACATGAGTTGTTATAGATTCATGATTCTTTTTAGTAGGTTTACTCATTTTGGAAAAGAATTTAGATAATCGCGTCTAAAAGTATGACCTTCTGAAAGATAAACATAAGATATTTTTGCGTTATGTTTGGTAATTACTTGCAAAGATAAAAGTTCTGACACTTTTTAATGAGGTACATATAAGGATTTATTAATCTTTCGGTCATGTACATGCAAATATTTTCATGTATGTTGTACCTTATTCATTCGTGACTGAAATACATGTAAAAATGGGTTGAAATTCAGATAATGCATCTGAATAAAAAATAGCAATTTGTTCTTCGAACTCTAATAATTCAACTCATTATTTAACACTAAAATATACTCCAAATAGGCTCAAATATGTTATATATGTTTCATATATCATAAAGAATAAAACACAATCATTAGTTTTATAAAAAACACTAATTTAACAAATTCATTTAACACCCTTTATTTTTTTCCAAATCTACACTTCAATCACACGGTTCATAACTGAATTACATGTAAAAATAGACTGAAGTTTCATACATGTAGGTCTGAAAGTTTTTGCCAAAAAAATTAATTTTATTTTGTCAAATTTAAATACCCAAATTATCTTAAAAAAACTCAAATTTGAAACATCAATTTCTTGTATCATAAAAAACAAACTTCAATCATCAATTGTCAATATAACAACAAATTAATAAATTTATTGAATACCCTTTCAATTTTTTCATATATGTATTCTCCCAATTATACATGATTGAAAAACATGGTAAAATTGGCTAAAGTTTCAGTTATGTATCTAAATGCAAAAGCAAAAAAAATATATTATTTAACATGAAAGTTGCATAATATTAGGTTTTCTTGTATGCCTCAGAGCATTTTTGTTATTCCATGTACCGAGACTCACTCCAACAACACCTTTGAAAGCACTCGTGGGTATTACTTAAATGAGATGACCAAAATTGGATATCTCATGACATTTTTGCAGTGATGAGATGATCCTAATAGCTACTGGCCCAATTCTTTGGGCAAAAACAAGTTCCATAGTGGAATGTCAGCTCTCCTATTATAAATAAAATGCAAGAAGAAAAAGCTATAGAGGGTTAGAAAACCTGAACAACTAATCAAATATTATGAAAAATAGTACTAGTAATAAAGAATACATATAGTAAAGGAACATATTATGATGTCTATTCATGCCATTTGAGGATCACTATTTCACAATAAAAGAACTTACTTTTAAGAAAATCTTTACTTTATTTAACAAAAAATGTAAAAAATAAGTGCAACATTTAAAACTTGTTCATTTAACTAGTAAAATAAAAGTTATTTTGAAGACATGCTTCTAATAAAGGGTTGGGCCTTAATGCCAACATTTCACTTGAAACTTTGTGTCTTGTAATTTCTATGTGAACAAGTAATGAAAGTTGATTATCCTCAATAGTGTCACATTGTAATGTCTCAAGAATACTCCCTGGATATCTCATGGTGCTTAGGACTGCAAGTATCCATAGCTAATCCATGATATCTAGCTCATCACTAAACTGTAATCAATTTACTTAAAATATTAGTAGAAGTTAACATTTATTCATAAAACATGGATATGAAATCTTAAGTATGATGTCTCTAAAGTTTAACTGAAAGAAATCCCATCATAAATGATGCTAAAAATAATACTAAGTTTGGACAGGCCTCTAACATACTGAAGAACCACTGAGAGAGACCATATATTATCCCAAAATTATAAAGTCTAAGGAATATAAAATTAAACTGTTGAAAATAAGAATCATAATTCAAGCCCTTGGAATATTATGACTCATTAAATGATAGGAGTATGCAAAGCTAATCGCAGCTAATCATGATGCCGAGGAAGAACACCGCGGTGTACATCGTAATTGATGTCAAGCACAAAAGAGTATATGGTCAGTACTTTTGAAATGTACTGAGAATATGGGGGTGCATGCAATATGTAAATATGATAAAAATCATAAGATATGTATGTTAAGTGTATATAGACTCACCATTTTTCATTAAAAAAACTAAAAATTGCAATTTATAAAGCATAGAGTGCCAAAACATAATTTAGTAAAACTAGTGAGCCTTATACGAAAATTCTAAAACTGTTTTGCTGTGGGAGATCTTTTACCTGACATAAAATCATATGATCCACATAAAATCCAACATATGCCTCGTTGGAATACTGTTGATGATTGATGTGATCACTAGACTGATCCCATTCGGGTGAATATAATACCTATGATGGTACGTAGTTCTAGGACTTAGGTATTCTGAACCCGTGTGTACTTCTTGTTCAGTACTTGTAACGCCCCGAGTTGGTACCCCAGATACTACACGGTGCTAGAAACTCCAAAGGACCACCAACTAACCCATGATTGGTACCTGCTGTGAGCACTGAGTAATAATAACACTGGAATAATAATAAAAGTGAGATAAATGCGAAAGTTAGGATATAAACACCATAAGGTTCATAACTGAAAACCAATACTGATTATTGATAACTGAATACTGTGATATCTATCTGAAATACCCTAGACTGAAAGCCTTTAACTGCCTGAACAGGAAGATGATGGGATAAGCCCCCAAATAACTCCGACTACTGAACTACTGATAAACTGAAATAATAGTTTTATCCTCAAACTATGAGAACTCACCGCTAAGTCTGCTGCTGATAGGCTGGCCTACTAAGTATGGTCAGGAGCTTGTGCGTCTGAACCTATGATATAATACATCATAGCGTAAAAGAAAAGTATACGTCAGTACTTTGAATATACTAGTATGCTAAGTGAGGTAAGATGATACTCAAGGGTTTATATGCATGAACAATATCTGACTGAATAACATAAATACAACTGTAGGAGAGTACATGTATAACTGAAACTGATGAAACACTGATTATGCAACACTGTGCATATATCTATATATACCGTGTCTAAGATCGTAGTAACACTGGATACTGAGTTCTAATAACTGAGTGATTAATATCTGAGTTTACTGATAAGTGTATTATTGATAGCTGGGTGACTATTTCTGATAGTCCTAATTCTATAGAACTAAATTGAGTTCTATACTGAGATGAGTGACTATGTCTGACAGTCCTAATTCTTTAGAACTAAACTGAGTTCAATACTGAGTTGGGTGACTGTGTTTGATAGTCCTAATTCTGTAGAGTGAACTAAGTTCTAAACTAAGACTAAAACTGAAACTGTGGAAGATAATCATCTAATTGACATGCCCTAAATCTGAGATGGCAGGGGTCCAACCTATGACCACAGTTAGAAGAGTGCTAATATCGTGCCACGGGTACTAACACTTGAAAATCAGGATGCCAAGCCTAACTAAAGGGTGACATCTAGGAGGATTCAAGCCTAATCTAACGGGTGACCCCTGGGAGGTAGTCAAGCCTAGTCTAATAGGTGACTCCTTATCCTGCGCTATCTACGTAGTTCTAGAGTACAGGGACTACTACTAATGACCCTGCCTCTCTGACTGGGAAGGCATAATCCCTGCACTCGCTCAGTGCTAAATCCTACTCCCAACTGAAAGAAACTGAACTGATCTCTAAACTGTACTAGGCTGAATTGATCTGTTACTATTCGTGTTAACTGACTGAACTTAACTGAGTTAATTGAGTACTATAACTAATGGAGAGTTCTGAATTCTATTATCTGACTGGATATATTGAGTTCTGTACTGACTAAATACTACTATGCATGACATCACTGAGACTCTTCTGAAGCTACTGTAATTCTAGGTAAATAGTTAGATTGTTGGGTATTAGATACCTCCAGGACTCGCTAACATGAAAAGTAAAGCATATTATGATCTTAAAAGAGGTATAATGTTCATAACTCATTCATAGAGACATTTCATCAAACATTTGCAAGAAATAAGCTTGCACATATGCTAGCATGTTATGATTTCCCCATCTAATCCACATGAGCAATTTTTCAAACACTTGGGGGCCATATTCTATGCACATAATACTAAATCAACATGTAGGCATCATGATTTCAAATCCCAATTTACCAAATCAAAAGTTTTAACATGAATTCACATGATACTACACACATATTAAATAATTTCAAATAAAATTTGTAATAAATCGAGGATTAAAAACCCAATTAACATCACAATCACGAACATACTCAAATCCAACATGGAATTCATGAAATTAATTAGCTTTAACTTTTAAAAGAGTTTGTTGAACTCCAAGGGTGGAAGGAAACTCTTGGATGAACACTTCACATACCTTGATACTTGAATATGTAAAGACTGATGGTTTGTTCTTGAAGATTTGCTCTTGAAATTAAAAGTCCTAGGGTTTGTTCTTGAGTAACTTTGAGAGAATTTGAAAGAAAGTGAGAAATTTAGTATTTAGGGTCGACTGATTTTATGTTTCGAGGACTAAAAATGGGTGAGATAATGACCCAAATACCCCTATGGGTGTGGGCTTTTTAATGAATGAAAATATCCCTAGTAATACATATCCCGACGTGTCATATTGATGGGATTGACACTATGGACAACGTGCCACGTCGATGGGATCGACGCTATAGCTGGCGTGTTGCATCAACGGGATCGATGCTATGGCCGATGTTCCACTTATAGTCCACGTAGGCTCACCAGAATTTGACATTGGGAGTTGGGAAAAACATTTATCGATGTGATAGTCGGTGCAGCGCATCAAGATCGCATCAATCCACTAGTTTGGGCTCCCAATCTTGATTCAAACGAGGTCCAAAAATTTCAAAATTTTTTCGGGGACACCTATTGACATTCCTAATCATGGATCAACCCAAAAATCGGCATTTAAAGGTCTTATGGATTGTGAAATGAGATTGCCAACTTATGAAGGCTAAAATAAATCACTTAGCTGAAATTTCTAAGTCTGGGACCTCTTTTCAAGCTTTAACAGATTGAGTTAAGCTTAGAATTTTGCGGGGTCTTACAATCTGGGACTTCTTTTCAAGCTTTAACGGATTGAGTTAAGCTTAGAAATTTGTGGGGTCTTACAATACTACTCTTAAAAATCATACTAATGCTCATACTATAGAAAAATCATCATGGAAATAAGCATGGATTAATTTATTAAGTAAAATTATGACCGTAGTTCGGACATGCAGAAAATTAGTCATGCTTTTTTTGCTATTTTCATGTAATGTTATTTAATATATGGGATTTGATGATCAAAACCATGGAATTCATGATAAATCATGAAAGTTCATAAAAACTCGTGTCATGTGAATTCAAATTCATGTTTGAGGTTTGTAAACCAGTAAATCATGTGCTCAAAGCAATTTGAATCACGAGGAACATTAAATTAATATAATGAACATGGAAATCATGAAGTGGGTATAAACCTAAAATTTATCTTAAGAATTCTTAAATTTTGAAAAGCTAAATATAGGTGAAAAAGGATAAAAGGAGGTCCGTGCTAAATCCCCACATACTTGAACTTGATGATTTCTTAAAGTTAAATCTTGAACTAGACTCTTAGAATTGGAATTTTTGAAAAAATCTTTTTTTGTGTTTCTTGAGGTTGGAGAGGATATGAATGATGGAATTGAGAGTTATTTTATGATTTAGGATGTTTCTAGGAAATAAAAACAAGTTTGGGGAGATTAAAGGACAAAATACCCCTTGAAACATAAAAAGAAGAGAAATTAAAAATATATTAGAGGGAGGTGCGTAGATGGAACCTAGTTAACACGATTGTTCATGCAGCACTGACAAACTCCACTACCTTACTCGCACGGTTGCGCGGTTGATGTCTACTTCATGCAACGGATCACGCAGATTGCGTGGTACCTTATATAATAGGCATAACTTTTATCAGATAACTCAAATTGACGAACGATCAATTGCATTGAAAACTAGACTCAATTACCCTTAACATATATGTAGTATGCCCCACAATTAAGAAATTGGATTTTACACCCCAATACAAATAAAATTTTCTCACTCTCATGTCTAGTCACAAATGTAGAATGACTCAAATCTTAGCCTAGAAGTTAAAGGTGCTACATACACATATATCATATATTTAAACTCTAACAAATCAAAATAATGTTAGTATAGAGATTAGTTTCTTATTTCAAACATGAATCATATTATAATCAAGTTAGTTTTGAGGTATTTTGAATACATATCTGACTATATCAACAAAGACATACTTACGAGTCACGTTTCATGCAAATGGATGCAAAATAGCCACGGAAACCAAATAATCATATTTGATTTCAAAGCTTGATTTGTAAAGAGTAAGAAACAATATCAAAATATATGTAATACAAAATAAATGACGCACACACGCATACTCTCAGAACCATATTAAAAAGAAAATGAAGTAAGAATATGAATTAAATTTATGCATTTTATGTAGCAGCAAATAGGGGCTCGTCATCAAGACTCCAAATATAAACTCAAACTAAGAACCTAACTCAAAATCGAATCAAAAAGACAAAATTAGATGATAAAAAAATTAAAATCACTGGGTAAGTAAGTGGTATGTATGAATTTATGAATCTTTACGTGTGTTTGAATGAGACTTGTTCTATAAATGATGAACATGCCTAATTATTTATAGTAGAAATCCATACTTGAAAGTCTGAATTTGAATAAATCTTTCAAAAACTCATGTGAAATAGAGGAGAAAAGATGAATATATAAGAAAGTAGATTAAATATTCAAAGATCATCACCTTTTTCACATATTTTAGACGTTAGATGAATTTGAAGGTATGGTGGAACAAATGGATGAAAAGGATAAAAATAACTGAAAATTAACTTCGACTTAAAAAAATAAAATATGTAATAACCCATAGAGTGAAATTTAGATTTTTTTTAAAGTGTTTTGACTATTTTACCTTTTCCATAGTTGTATTATGATATTTGTGATCGTGTAACACTCTGAGCTTTCAGACTACAATCTGAACCATTTTTCATGAGCATATAGGTCTAAACCTGATGGTGCCTAATTGAATATAAATTCAAGATCTATTATCTAGTGTGTTATGTTCTTTGGATATGAATTATGGTCATAAGAATATCTAACATAAAGTTAAGAGTCTTTCATCGATGGTGCTTTCAAATAAATTCTTACTAGGATCAACTTCAAAATCACTCCTCCTAGAATATGATAAATTAGATGGCTCATTACCTAATAAATTAAAGATTTTTGACTCTTACTTTCAAAGTCACCAACCATTCGTTAATATAAGTTTGGAGAAAAAAGTTATGAATATTTTAGTAAGACACAGTTTGAGGTGCTTGGTAGGATTCGTGCCAAGGAGCTTGTATAGCGCGATGTACCTCGCGACGCACAAACCAAGCTCAGCAATTGGCTGTGTAACACATGCCCCCTTTCCAGATAAATTTTTTTCAAATTCTCTTTATTTTAAGGGCATTTTAATCATTCTATCTCTTATGAAACCGTCCCTCCTACCTTAAAGTCCCCAAAACTAATTTTATTACTTAAAAATAAGATTGATAAATCCTTTTCATTCCCTTAAAATCCTCAATTCTCAAGTATTATGAAGGATCCATATTAGGGCTTCTCCATCAGAGTTATTTCTTTGTTTTTTCATGCAGGTTTAAAAGACTATCCTACGTTAATAATTCTTTCAGTTTTCAAGTCCTTCATGCTTAATTAAAATTTCTTTTTATGACCTAGGGTTAAAAAAAAAATCATTGAATCTCAATAAGTCCTTGGCCTATTGCTGTCACTCTTGAAATCTCTTTATTTTATGAATCAAATCCATGAAACCAAGGATATTTATAATTTCTATAATTTTGATATGGTATTGAATAAATTCATGAAACCTATACATTATGAAATATCATGGTTCATTATTGAGGCCTTCAAGTTATGAATTTCAAGCGATGATGTAGATTTTTTTTTGAAATATAAGATTTATAAATCTTTCGATTTGAAACTCCAATTATTATGATTTTAAGTAAGCTTTGATTCTACTTTTCAAAAACCATTTCATATTATGATTTCTTTTTTATGATGTGGATATTCTTAGCATATCCTTAATGATGACAAATGATATGATGAGATGAACCTACAAGTATTTTGAATAATTTTTTACAATTCCTTACGAATCGTGATCCTTTATAATTATATGTTAGAATCCTCTCAAACTCCATAATGATGCTATGAGTTATGAATTGTTGACTTGCAAGTCTTGGTATTGAGATAGTATTATAAAATACATTTGTGTTAAATGGAGGATTGATAAGAGGAAATGAAATACTTTCAAAAAATATGACCACAATTAATATATGGGCTTAAAGAGAATTAGATGGTTAACCAAGTAGATGCGAAACTAAAGAATTCACTACCCAAAATTGCATTTTCCCTACATATATATAGTTTTTTATGAATTCAAGAAACTTTAGATATGATGATGTCTCCTTACTGAGAATGAATTGGCATGATTTGATGTTTTTATATACAGATAAATCCAGTTCATCCGGTAAACATGGATTGAAGCTCGACCACTCGGGTATTGATTGGACCCATATAACTTGTGGTGTATTATGTGAATGATGTCAGTCAAACCATCTACTTAAAAAGTAAATTACATGATATTTTTAGAAAATTTTTTATGTCCTTTAATATAATACATTTTCAGTTTCAGTTTTAATTTTAGTCTTTTATACATATTTTTTGTTGTATTTCCCCTTCCCAGTTTTACATACTAATACATTTATGTATTGATCATCTTGGATGTTACATTATTTCATGATGTAGGTTTTGAGACATATATTTGTGATTTTTGTACATATAGGAACTGATGTATCAGCTAGTGCGAAGCCCTCCATGTTTTGAAAGACGTATTTCAGCATAATGTTGATCTTACTTTATTTTTAAGGTAGTAAGAGTCTTTTCCGAATATAGTTATTGATTCATGTTATCTTAGAGGCTTTGTAGATATATGTTGTTGTCAGTTTTAGATGTTTCTGCTTCTTTAATATGTTTTGAAGTTTTTCCATAGTAGTTTGGATGCCTATTACATTCAGGGCATAGTCTTGGTTTGTGACAGGTTGGCAGGAATAAGTGGCATGGTTTCTAAGGTGTTTGGCTACTTATTAAGTGAGTTTTTTTTATTTTGGAAGGTTTTGAGATTGATATGGTTGACTTTGGTCAACATCTAAAGATTCGAATGTCATACGAGAATTGAGTCAATTCCACATCTCAAAAATATTAATTTTATTATTATTAGCATGATTTATTTAGTTTCCAAGGCTTTTGGTGTGATATTGAGTGTTTAGACAAGTTGTTCAAAAGTTATGGCTAATTGACTTTGATCAGCATTTGATGAAAATGACCTCAGTTAAAAATTCTAATTATACCATTGAATTTGGTCTAGTAGCATAGTTTGAATGTGTTTGTAGGGTTTTGAACACATTTTGATTGTGTAATTGAAGAGCTTTTGACTTTTCTTCTCTGTTGTTGTAGTTTTTGCTGGTGTCAGGCTCTTGATTTATCACCTTTGTGATTAAAGGGAAATTCTTACGTCATAATCATGGTGGAATGATAACATTTTCAATAGGCTAATTGGGTCCCTGTTGGGGTTACTATATCGCGATCGCCATGTAGGATTCATATTTGCAAAGGTTAGTTGGTTGGGCCAATTGCAATCCCAACATAATCTTTGTGAACGTGAAGAAAAAAATTTCTTGGATAGATATTAATTCCTTTCTTGATACAAAACCTCATTTTTATGATTTTGACCTTAGGTGAGTTTCTAATTTATTTTTCATCACTACCCTCTAATTATTTTGTGAATATCAATTTCAAATCTTGTTTGTCCAACTTGAAAATTTGGGGTTTTCTGTGTAATGATCTGGTTTGTGAAAATTTACTTTTTATGTGTTTTGATAATTTTATCCTTTCCTGTAGTTTCTACGTATTTATTTTATGACTTGGGTATGAGTTACATAATATTTAATGCAATCGGAAATGATTTGGACTAGTTTGTGAATTTTAGAGGCTTTAAAAGCCATATTGTTAACTTCCGCCAACATTTATTGTTCTGAGTGTTGGTTGACGATTTTGACAGCTTCATTAGCTCCTCAATGTCAAATTTAGGTTAGTATCATGGTTCTTTTGCATTTAGAACCTTTATTTTGTATTTAGACCCTTCATTTGAAAAATAGTACAAAGGGGTCTCAGGGGTTGACTTATTAAAGATAATCTTTTTTTGAAAATACGATGTCACCATTAAGTCCAAAACGTCAAAAATAGTCTGATAGAATATATGGTTCATCGCTATGGGTCTGATCCAATTTCAAAGGTCCAATTGGAGCTTGGTAGGCTTGCACCAAAATTAAATTTTTGCTGATATCTGGTGCACCCGCTTAAACGGTCTTGGTTCTCTTAAGCGACAACCGCTTTAGCATCCTAAGACCGCTTAAGTGGTAAACAAATTAGAAGCTAGGCGGTAGGTGCTTTAGCTACCTGGTGCCACTTTCGCAATAGTCGGTTAAGCAACAACCCTGTAAATAATCCCCATTTTTGTGATTTTCACAATTTTTGAACCTCTTAGCTTCACGAAGAGGAGATTTCTTGTGGTTTTCTCACTATTCTTCCTTGGGTAAACTCCTAAATTATATTTTTATTATTTTTTCGTTAGTCACATCTTTGAAAAACACCTTTTAATGATGTTTTTGAAATAGAATTTTAAGGTTTTCATGGGTAAAGTTTAAATATATTTTTTCTTTGATTTGAACCTTATTTTAACCCATTTTTGTTTGGATTTTCAATAGTAGATCCTATAACCTCGAATGATATATTTCTAAGATAAAATTTTGATTTATCCTTTTTGTTTTCGAACTTATATGTCGAACTCATTTTGGATCAGACTCAAATATGGGTAATTGGGTATCAATATTTTTTGCAATGTGTTGATGATATTTTTGAATATTGCAATTAATTTCGAGGTCATTCAAATGGAGAAAGCGTATTGAAGCACTTTAGGCTTGAATGTTATCATTTCGAGGTAGGTTATGGCTTAACTTCTTTCAAATTAAGTTGGATAGTTAATAAATAAGTAAGAGATGCTATGGGTTGGGGGAAAATAGCTATGAGATTTATATTTTGAGTTTATTATTACTGTTGTGTACCCATATGGGGGCTTTTTGTTTTTTCTATTAGTGGGATATCTGACTTTGCGTATTACTCATGTGGGGGTTTTATTTGACATTATTGGACTTATTTATGCATTTTAATGCCTTTATTCTTGATATAATATCTATGTTGAGATTTGAATGGTTATTTGAGGTCTTTTTGAGCATTGGTTGTCTTTATCATGATAGAAATACCCTAGTTGAGGGTTGATATGATCTACATGTATATTTATTCCAATAATGCCTAATTAGAGTTTGTAATCATGAATTGAGGATATATTGAGTTAATTTTTGGGCTCACTTATATACGCGTTGGATGAATTGAATATCTTTATATTGAGTTAATTGTGAACATTACATCCTCATTCCATATACATTCATGAGATACTGGTAGAATTGTGGAATACCATTTTTAAAAGAAAATGAGTCACTTTTATAAAAAGCCTCTCCGTGAACATGAGCCGAAGAAGTGGGTTGAGATTTGAGATTTGAGATTTGAGATTTGAGTTATAGTATATGGGTTGCAAACCCCCTATGGGTCCTGCAAGCTCTAGGTGTATAAAAAGGTCATGTGATGAATTTAACCATTCATCTCATCCACATTGCATTGTATTGCATTTGCATACACATTTTTCATGATTTCTTTGGTTTTCTTTGATTTGGTTTAGTTTCAATATATTCTTGTATATCTGTGCTATTTTTAATTCTGTATATATATTAGACTATTAGTGGATATAGTGTGAGCTACCATTTTGGACTGTTCTACTTACAGGTCAGGTGCTTATAGTGTTACTTACCTTATTTTCTATTTTTCTCAATCGAAGTAGACCATACTTACCCCAACTGTGCCCTCTCTGTGTAGGCTCTACCGTGCGTACGACACATGGAGGTTGAGATCATGTTATTGATTGGTGATACTCAAGGTACCAGTTGTTCTATGTCTTAATAGACGACCTTAGACTCTTCTTGTCTATTTAGATGTCTTTATTTTTTGTAATACCCCGAGATTCTAACCAATAGTGCAACCATGACTCAAGCTCATAAGAAATAAATTATAGTATTTTGGTTGTTTTCTGATCAAGGTTGATGTGTATTAAGGCCTCAAAGATGTCCTAGCGACTAGGTGAATCAAAACATTCCTTACCGATTGAATTCTTGGGAAGGATATTGCCATGTTCAACTTCAAATAAGCATAAATATTGTTATACTATTAATTATTGAGTTCATGACCTATCAAAAGATAGATAATTGAATTAGTTTTCCAACAATACCAATTTCACCAAAATACGATATCAGAGCAAAGAGTTATGCCTATTTTACTCCAACATGTCAGGCTGGAAAACTGAGTGACGACATTCATGATAAGCTGTCACAAGCGTGATGACTTATCAACAATGTCGTCAGCCTTAGGCAGATTTTCACCCCCAGTGACGACATTTTGTGATATGCCGTCATGCTCGTGACGACTTATCACTAATGTCGTCAATCTTAATCAGAAAATCATAAAATCCACCCTTTTGTGATGATATTTCGTGATGACTTATCACCAATCTGAAGACTTGTCACGAATGTCGTCAGCTATTTTTTTCAGCAACTAAAGACGTTTTTACAAGGTTATTTTGGTATTTTCTGCCCATTTGGCTCTCTCTATATATCCAAATAGAGAAGAGAAACCTCATTTCTTTCATTTGTCTTCCAAGAAAAGTCTAGAAACTAGGATTTCTCTTTCAATTCCAAAATCCAATCTACTTCCAAGAAATTCAAAGATCTTCCAAGGACTTCACAAATTTGTTCAAGATCCAAGATACCTAAGTCAAAGGCTTCCAGAACCCTAGCTCAAAAATGCGAGAAAGAGTTTCAAAACAAGTTTCTTCATCTCAAATTCATAATCCAAGGTATGTGGGGTTAGAACAAGAGCAATTCTTTCGTTCTTGTGCCCAAAGATTTAGTTTCTATTATTACACCCAAATTACTTTATTAATGATTTATGAGATTTGAGTTGTTCAAGTTTAATATACAAGATTATTTCATTATTTTATTTCTTAAATTGAGAACTTATGCCATGAGTTGAATATTTTTATTATGAATTGATGATTTTTTAATGACTTGAGATAAGTGTCATGATTTAAGTTTTTCTATGAGAAGTTTGATTATTGAATATATATTTATATTTGAGATTGAGAGTCAAAAATGAGTTCTTTGATGTTTTCTTGAAGTTTTTGACATTTGATATGAGTTAATGAGCAAGTGCACTTGATGTTGAGAAAGATTGTTTGAGTTTGAGTTGATTTAGGAATCCACAATTGTTTTGATTTAAAGATGAGAAATATTTATGATTTGGTCTCTATGGTAGACCCTTGAGTTGATTAAGGTGGATTTCCTAACGCGTTCTGAGCTTAAGTCTGGGAGTAGTATTTAGCACCGAGCGGGAAGTATGGGTTTAGTGCATCCTACTTCCCCAGAACTACGTGCCACCGTAGGATTAAGATTAAGGGTCAAAGGCCAAGACAGTGATCACTAAATTTAAGGTTCTACTCTGATGGCAAGGATAAAACAGCTCTCCCCAACGTGGGCAAGACGTTGGACTCCATGTAAGCTCACTTGGTTTATGTCGATTATAAGAAACTCCTAAGTCCATAATAGCTGAGTTTTTTGAGACACCAAGTCACTCTAAGTCTTAAGTCAAAGAGTTTCGAGTTGAGTACACTATTTTATGATATTTATGAAGCATGTGTTATTTTTGATGATTTATGGAAACTGTGTTTCAGGTAATTCAAGCGAGGAGAGTCATTAGTGTCAGTATGCATGATTTTCTTATACATTTATGATATTATTTAAAATGTTGCCTGCACCCCCACATACTTTGTACATTCCCAAGTACTGATTCCCATACTCTTCTGTGTTCTACATTTTCTGGTGATGTAGGTTCAGGTACTCAGTCTCAGCAGCAACAGTAATCTTTGAGTACCTCCATCTACATTCTTGCAGTTGGTGAGTCCTCATGGTTTGAGGACCTAAATCCTTGATTTTGTCTTGATAGTGGATGATGTTTCTTTTCAGTTCAGTACGAGTCAGTTGGGGGTCTGTTCCAATGGCTCCTCAGTCTTATATAGTAGAGGCCTTGTCAGACTAGAGTACCAGTATGTATAGAATTTCAGTATTTTGATTGTACATGACATTATTTCATCATATTCCAGTATGTTTATGGCATGATTATTCTTCCTTATTCTAGCTTGATTATTGTCATAGTGAGTTCTAAAAGTGATGACATGCGTAGAGGGTTAGCTTGGGCCACATATGGCCTTAACCACCGTATGATGTCTTAGGATGAAATTTTGAGGCATTACATTTTTATTTTTAGTGGTAGATCATGTGCTTCCGATTTAATTAATATTATTAAATGCTCTACACTCACGACACTAGATTTTGGGATAGTTCTTATATCTTGTTCAATTTTTTATCCTTAGCTTATATATATGCGTTACTTTACCTTGTTATAGAAGTCTCGTTTTACTTTATTGCCTCATTTATCTTATATTTCTTTCATTTGCGGGTAATTGGCTTACTTATAAAGCTTGGCCATAATAAGTGTCATCTTGACCTTGTTTTTGGATTGTGAAAAATTTGTATCAGAACAGTCAGGTTCACTGATCTCATAAGTCTAAGAGCAGGATGTCCACTAGAGTCTCATACATCGGTACGTATGCATTCATATCTATCTTCGAGAGGATCTCTTTTGGGAAATTTTGTAATTTAATTCCTTGTGTGTGGGTTGTTCATTCCCAATGTTTTAAATTTGTATTTTATATTTTCTACACATATTGTGAGGAATAGGTCCAGAGAGTATAGATTTGCTAAGTCGACACCTAATATAAGAGCCCTATTTAGAGGATGAGGCAGGGTCATGGTCGACCCAGAGGTAAAGGAATGGCGTGAGGAGCTACCCTAACTAATGGACGTGTTAGGGAGGCCTCTCCTAATACTGAGGTTGTGTATTCTAGGAATGATTATCAGATAGGGGATACACGACCAACTGAGTTGCTTCAGGGTATTTTGGTTCATCTCTTGAGATAGTTAAAGGGTGTTTTCTTGAGTGTACATGGTATTTCTAAGACTTTTAGTAATATTCCATCCCTAGTGCTGGAATTTGCTTATGGTAACCATCATCTATGGTAACCCTACGTGTGGACTTTTTGGCTGCTAGACTCACTATTCTTCTAGTTGCATTAGGTACAGTTATGTCTTCTGTTAATTTGAAGAGATATTTTCTTGGGTCCACCTAATTTTAGTGCAGCTATTGGCGAGGAAGCCTATAAGTTTTTTATTTATTGCCAGGAGAAATTAAATAATCTTAGGTCCCTTGAGTCTCATGGAGTTGCTTATACTACCTATCACTTGACGGATGCTACTAGGGATTAGTGGAGTTTGTTTGCTATTTGTAGGACTTTATATGCATTTTCTATAACTTGGACTCAATAACTAAGGCCTTTTTGGAGAGGTTTGTACTGTATATCTAAGGAGATTAAATGAGGGATGAGTTGTAACGACCCGAAATCTCCTCTCGGGAGCCACACGGTACTTAAGGCTACAAGTAGCCCCAAGCTAACCCTTTGAGTCTATTACTACATATAATAACTCATTTCGAGATGAAATAAACAAAACACTGGCATTGTCATATCAAATGATAGGGAATACGAAGAAAATACTCTGTCCAAATGACCATAATACTGGAAATCTCAACATACTAACAATCTGAAAAATAGTCTAACAAAGCCTCTACTACTCTATGAAATAGAGAGCCGTTGGGACAGGTCCCCAACTGACTCAAATTGAACTGAAAGCAATAATATATTTACTACAATACTGAAACGTCTGAAGATAGGCCCTCAAACCATGATGACTCACCACTATGGAGATGTAGGCAAAGGTACTCGAAAATCACTGATGAGGCTAGGACTGAGCATCTGAACCTACATTATAAGACAATCTAGCACATAGACGTATATGTGGATCAATACTTGGGAATGTACTGAGTATATGGGGGTGTATGCATTTACATAAAACAATATCAATACTCTTTAATCAAATCATGCATGCATTTAAGAATAACTCACAGAGCTTGAATAAGTCTGAAATGTAAAGCTCATAAATCATGTATAATGAAGCATGTAACATAAATCCAGTGAGTCATTATACTTTAGCTTTAAAATCTGTACTCTCCTCTTATTATCATTACTTGAAGACTAAAGGAAGCGTTAAACAATACTTTCAAATTCATATTCTTATCTCATGGAGAGTAAGACTTCTTTAATACTCAAGAACTTAGGACTCATTTCGACTCAAGACACTTGGAACTTGGAATTATATAACTTTTTTTTAAAAATTGGTTATTTACTCTTACTAGTAGAGAAAAATACTTTCTTATTGGAAACATTTTACTTCTAGAAACTATTATGATAATCTTACTATTGGGAAAAAGATACTCAAAAGCTGTTTATTTACTTTTTACTAGCAGGGAGGTTCTCGTAACTGACATAAACCATGCGAGCTACAAGGAGTCCAACATCTTGTCCTCCTAAGGAAGGAACCTCACGTTGGGGATAGGAGTCATACTCTTTCCAGGGAGTATAACCTCAACTCAATGATCACTTGTCTCAGCCTCGGGCCTATAAATCTCGAACCTACAGTGGCATGTAGTTCTAGGTATGAAACAATAGTAACTTACCCAACTCGGTGTTAAATACTACTCCCTTTAGTTAGCTATGCTCATCTCATGGAAATTCACTTTAAAATAATCTCATGGTCCATGAAGAACCCAACTATAAAATCTGCAATCTCATTTAGTAAAGCGGGTTTCAAAGATACTATGACCATTAAGGTCAAAACTTTCTCAATAATCTCAAAATACTTAAATCAAGGGTGCCCATAGCACAAAAGTTCATAAAAACTGAAATCTCAAGTAGGGCTTGATGACCCATAATTCAATCTCAAGTTAAGACTCATCAAAATGCATGCTACATATCATATGGATTCATCAATCATATAGAAATCTGAATTTTCAGCAATTTGTCTTAAAATCTCAATATACTCTCATACTTCAATTTCTCGAACATTGGAACTATTAAAATCTCAAGGAATAACAACATAGGATATAAACCCATACTTCAATTTCATAATAAGACATGGAAAATCATATTTCCTTGTAATTAAAACAACTTTTGGGAATAAGGACGAAAAAAGTGTCCCTATTCAAACCCTACATACCTTAGATTGTGAAATTGGATGAACAAACTTGTTTGAAACTTTTTTTCTTATTCTTGATAGAGGGTTCTTCAAGGTTTGACTTGCGGAACTTGAATCTCAACTCAATTTGTAGAATCTATGGAGGATTCTTTAATTTCTTGGAGAAGGATTTTGGGTTTGTTCTTGAGGAAGAAACCTTAACCTTTGGATGTTTTGGGAGATAATAAAGTTATCTGCTTTGTTTTGCTTATATCTTAGTGTTAAAAGGGTGGGAAAAGACCAAAAATCCCTTTTTAAAATGACTTAAAATTACAGATCGGGATGTACGATGGTCGGTCGCTTGGTCAACAATCCGTCAGTCCTGACCGTCGTACTTGGGCCAGAATCTTACTTTCTATCTCGATTGCGATGGTGGGGTGCGACGGTCCGTCACTAGTCCGAAGGTCCATCGGCCCTCTCTATCGCACTTGGCTAGTGAGTTGGTCTTCTGCCTCATTATGATGGTCTAGGCGACTGTTCGTCGCTTGTCTAACGGTCCGTTGGCCCTTTCGTCGCAGCTGGGCGATTCAAACGACCTTCTGTAATTTGGCCATATCTTTCTCCTCCATTGTTGGATTTTGACGAAATAGATATCATTGGAAAGATAATTCAATTTCCTACATGATAGAAAGTCATTTTAGGCAAATTCAACAAGGTTTAAACACTAATCACTTTGGAAGTTACTTATTAATCTTTTAGGGCCAAAATTATGCTTCACTTGACGCGCTCTAAGGCTCAGACTATGAGGAAACTTTACGGGGTCTTACAACATCTCTCACTTTAAAACATTTGTCCTCGAATGTTGTAAGTTAGACTAAAAACACAGGAAAAAATAAGTACACATAGCTAAAGCAATTTCCTAAGCGGGCTTCATATCTTTCTAAACTCTTGAATACTTCAGAAATTGCAAAAAATCATAAGAATAGATAGATCGCTGAACTTTAGTTTAAAATGGATGAATTAAGGAAGAATAATACCTTCGGATTGATTTAAACTCGCAGAGAAGAGGTGCGGGTACTTGGATTGCATATCTGCTTCTGCCTCCCAAGTAGCGCCTCAACTGACTGGTTCCGCCACAAAACTTTGACCAGGGGAACCTCTTTGTTCCCTAGTCTACGGATTTGAAAGTCTAGAATCTCAAAAGGAATCTCATCGAATGAAAGACTATTCTGAATATCAGCACTCTCTGAAGGATCTACTACAACGGAATCACCAATATGCTTTTTAAGCATGGAGACATGAAAAATAGGATGAACAACTAACAACTCTATGGGCAACTCAACTTCATAGGCTACTTTACCAACACGACTCAAGACTGTATAGAGGACAACATAACGGGGACTAAGCTTCCCCTTTTTACCAAACCTCTTCACCCCTTTCATGGGTGAAATCTTTAAATATACCAAATCACCTACCTCAAACTCAAGATCCCTTCTCCTCACATCAGCATATAAATTTTGATGACTCTGAGTTGTCTTCAACCTTTCTCTAATCAACTTCACCTGCTCCATAGCCTCAATTACTGTATCAGGTCCAACTAAAGCTGCTTCACCCACTTTGAACCAACCTATGGGTGATCTACATCTTCTACCATACAAAGCTTCAAATGGTGCCATCTAGATGCTAGCATGGTAACTGTTGTTATAAGCAAACTCAATCAGTGGCAAATGCTCATCCTAACTACCTTTGAAATCAAATGCACAAGCCCTCAACATATCCTCCAAAGTCTGGATGATCCTCTCAGCTTGACCATCTATCTATGGATGAAAAGCAAAACTCAAATGAACTTAGGTACCAAGACCCTGTTGAAATGCTTTCCAAAACCAAAAAGTGAACTGAGTGCCTCTATCCGAAATGATAGATAAGGAAACTCCGTGTAGCCTGACTAACTCCCAGATATACAATCTAGCATAATCCTCCGTTGTATAAGATGTATGCATGGGTAAGAAATGTGCGGACTTAGTCATCCTATTTACAACAACCCAAATCGAATCATGATGACGACGTAAAAGAGGTAAACCAGTCATAAAATCCATATTCACCTTTTCCCACTTCCAAGTGGGTATACCAAACTCTTGTGTCACACCACCAGGTCTGGTGTTCTACCTTACACTATTGGCACGTTGCATACTTTGTTATGAACTCAGCTATATCCTTCTTCATGCCACCCCACCAATAGATTTCCCGTAAGTCGCGGTACATCTTGGTAGTGCCGGGATGATTAGAATATCACATGCCATGCGCTTCAGCTATAATCCTCTGCCTCAGATCATCAACACACGGAACAAACAATCTACCCTGCAATCTCAACATGCCATCTCCCCATTGGGAGAAAACCTCTACCTTTTGGTCCTTAACTGACTCCTTCAGTCTAACCAAACTAAGATCCCTGTCTTGCTTCTCCTTTACTTCTGAAACTAAAGAGAATTCAGAACTACTCTGCACCAACATACTCCCCTCAGCTGAATCAAGCAATCTAACACCCAATCTATCCAGTCGATGCATATCACGAGCTAAATATTTCTTACCTTCCTCTATATGAATAACACTACCTATGGAAAACCTGCTAAGGGCATATACCACTACATTAGCCTAGCCCGGGTGATATAACACACTCATATCATAGTCGTTTAACAACTCTAACCACCTTCTCTGCCTAAGATTCATCTCCCTCTAAGTAAACACATACTGCAGGATCTTATGATCATCAAACACATCAACATGAACACCATACAAATAGTGTCTCCATATTTTTAAAGCAAAGACCATAACAGCTAATTCAATATCATGGGTTGGGTAGTTCTTTTCATGCGGCTTCAACTATCTATAGGTATAGGCTATAACCATACCTCTTTGCATCAACACACAACCTAAACCAACTCTAGAGACATCACAATACACCACAAAACCATCTGTACCATCAGACAAGGTCAACACAGGGGCTGAAGTAAGTCGAGTCTTCAACTTCTGAAAACTCTGCTCACAAGAATCTAACCACTGGAACTTAACTTTCTTTTGGGTCAACCGGGTCATGGGAGACACAATAGAAGAGAAAACTTTAACAAAATGGTGGTAGTAGCCAGCTAGATCCAAGAAACTCCTAATGTCAGATGGGGAAATAGGTTTAGGAAAATTTCTTACAGCTTCTGTCTTTTGGGGATCAACTCTAATGCCTTCGGCTGAAATGATATGACCCAGAAAGGCTACTAATCTTAGCCAAAATTCACACTTGTTGAATTTGGCAAACAATTAGTGATCTCTAAGAGTTTGAAAGACAATTCTAAGATGGTTTGCATGGTCATTCTCAGTACGAGAGTACACAAGGATATCATCTATGAAAACAATGACAAACATATCAATATATTGCTTGAACACTCTATTCATGAGGTCTATAAAGGCTGCTGGGGAATTTGTTAGCCCAAAAGACATGACTAGAAACTCAAAATGACCATAGCGAGTTCGGAAGGCTGTCTTTGGAATATCACATTCCCTCACTTTAAGTTAATGATAACCAGATCTATGGTCTATCTTGGAGAAATAACTTGCACCTTGCAACTGATCAAACAGGTCATCAATTCTTGAAAGAGGATACTTATTTTTTACTGTGACCTTATTAAGATGAGGATAGTCAATGCACATATGCACTGAACTATCTTTCTTTCGCACGAATAAAATAGGTGCGCCCCAAGGAGAGACACTGTGCCTTATGAAACCTTTATCTAAAAGATCTTTGAGCTTCTCTTTTAAATCCTTAAGCTCTATAGGTGCCATACGGTATGGCAGAATAAAAATAGGCTGAGTGTGGGGAAGAAGGTCAATCCCAAATTCTATATCTCTATCGGGAGGTACCCTTGGGAGATATTCTAGAAAAACATCAGGAAACTCATTAATAATGTTGACTGACTAAATAGTTTGAGCCTCAGATTTAATGTCTTTAACTCTAATTAGGTGATAAATGCAACCTTTGGATATTAGCTTTTTGGCTTTGAGATAGAAGATAAAATGACTTTTGGGAGATACTGAACTCCCGGACCACTCAAAGACTGGTTCATCAGGAAACTAAAACTTGACCACATGGGTGCGATAGTCTATAGATGCAAAACAGGAATGAGGCCAATCCATACCCAAGATAAGGTCAAAATCCACCATGTCCAACTCTATTAAATTAGTAAGTATGACTCTATGAAGTATAGTAACAGGACAATTTTTATACACTTGCTTGGAAATTACTGACTCCCCTACTAGAGTAGAAACTAGGAAAGGCTCAGGAATTTTCTCGGGAATTATTTTAAAATTCACAGCTACAAGTGGGGTCACATAAGAGAAACTTGATCCGGGGTCCAACAATATATAAACCTCAAAGAAAAGGAAACGGAGCATACCAGTAGCAACATCGAGAGAATCGTTCTGCTCTTGATGGGATGGTAAGGCATAGAATCTATTCTAGCACTGACCGCCAGTAGTGCTAGATAAAGCGCCCTGAAAAGGGGCGGGATGGGATACAAGAGCTGGTGCACTAGTAGTCTGTCTCTAAGGTTGGGCATCTCTGTTCCCCTGCCTAGCATGCGGGCAATCTCTAAGTCTGTGGACCATCTTGCCACAACCAAAACAACCCCTCTGATCTGCTAAACACTTAGTGGGATGGTCTCTACCATACTTAGCACAAGGAGGATATCGGGGTCTGTTACTTACACTATTTTGCAACTTAGACATAGAGGAACTGTTCCCTTGCTCTTGCCTATCTCTAGGCATGGGAACACTAGCTGATGAAGGCGCCGACATAGATGAACGACTCTAGAACTGTGGGCACTTTCCTCTATGGGACCTAGCCTTACTATACTCATGCTGCTCAAATCTAGGCCTCTTGGTACCCCTCACTCTATCTCTCTCCCTTATCTTATCCGCCTCTACCTGATGTGCATGTATATAACCTAGATAGATCCATATCTCTATTCAGCATCACAGTCCTACACTTTTTCAGTACCAAATTGAAAACTCCTATCACGAACTTTCTCATACTAGCTTGGGTGTCAGCAATCAAATCAGGAGCATACTTGGCTAACTGGTTAAACTTTAAGTAGTACTCCTTAACAGTCATGGAGCCCTGCCTTAAGTTCATAAACTCCTTAATCTTTGCTTCCCTCATCGCAAGTGGAAAGAACTTGTCCAAGAATGCATCTTGGAACACCTGCCAAGTCATAGGAGCAGCATCCTCACCTCTACCCTTCTCTAACGATACAACCCAGTCATAAGAAATGTCTTTCAACCTGTAAGATACCAGCTCAACACTTTTTCTTCAGAAATATACATCACCTGTGTGATATTCCTCACCTCCTCAAGGTATAACTGTGGGTCCTCACCTGCCTTAAACCCATAAAACTCTAGCAGATTCATCCGCATGAAATCATGAATCCTAGCAGTAGCTAAATCACCTCACTACTGATTTAGAACTGCGGCCTGGTTATTGGCCTGAACATTGGCAGTGTGCTTGGGCTAACACCTGAAAGGCTGCCCGAAACTCAGCATGAGACACAATCGTATTCAAGGGATCAACAGGATGAGGTTGCTCATTGTTATTTCTGTAGGCGTTCGCTCTTTGGGGAGGAATTTTCTAAAATAGGAGAGCATGAATTATTAGATGAGAGGGACAAATGTAGGCACGATAGAATCTGAAAGAAAGAAACAACTTTTTCCTAAAACATCTTATAGCCTCTTGCTCATAGATGTGGCGTGCTACACACCGATGATCAAGACTCTACTTAATGTGGCTTGTTAGACTCCCTAGGACTCCTTTAACCTTGGGCTCTGATACCAAGTTTGTAATGACCCAAAGTCTCCTCTCGGGATGCCACACGGTGCTTAAGGCTACAAGTAGCCCAAGCTAACCCTTTGAGCCTGTTACTACATATAATTACTCATTTCGAGATTAAATAAACAAAACACTGGCACTGTCATATCAAATGATAGGGAATACGAAGAAAATACTCTGTCCAAATGACCATAATACTGGAAATCTCAACATACTAACAATCTGATAACTAGTCTGACAAAGCCTCTACTACTCCATGAACTAGAGAGCCGTAGGGACAGGTCCCCAACTGACTCAAACTTAACTGAAAGAAATAATATATTTACTACAATACTGAAACGTCTGAAGATAAGCCCTCGATCCATGAGGACTCACTACTATGGAGATATAGACAAAGGTACTCAAAAATCACTGACGAGGCTGGGACTGAGCACCTGAACCTACATTATAAGACAATGTAGCACATAGATGTATATGTGGATCATACTATACTCAAAAGTTTTTTATTTACTTTTTACTAGCAGGGAGGTTCTCTTAACCAACATAAACCATGCAAGCTACATTGAGTCCAATGTCTTGTTCTCCTAAGGAAAAAATCTCATGTTGGGGAGAGGCTTCATACTCTTGCCAGGGAGTATAACCTCAACTCAGTGATCACTTATCTTGGCCTTGTGCCCATAAATCTTGAACCTACGATGGCACATAGTTCTGGGGTATGAAACCATAGTAACTTACCCAACTCACTGATAAATACTACTCCCTTTAGTTAGGTACACTCATCTCATGAAAATCCACTTTAAAATGATCTCATGGTTCATGAAGAACCCAACTATAAAATCTACAATCTCATTTAATTAAGTGGGTTTCAAAGCTACTATGACCATTAAGGTCAAAACTTTCTCAATAATCTCAAATGCTCAAATCAAGGGTGCCCATAGCACAAAAGTTCATAAAAACTAAAATCTCAAGTAGGTCTAGTAACCCATAATTCAATCTCAAGTTAAGACTCATCAAAATGTATGCTACATATCATATGGATTCATAAATCATATAGAAATCTGAATTTTCAGAAATTTGTCTTAAAATCTCAATATACTCACATACTTCAATTTCTAGAACACCAGAACTATTAAAATCTAAAGGAATAACAACATAGGGTATAAACCCATACTTCAATTTCATAATAAGACATGGAAAATCATATATCTTTGTAATTAAAACAACTTTTGGGCACAAGGATGAAAGAAGTGTCCCTATTCAAACCCCACATACCTTAGATTATGAAATTGGATGAATAAACTTGTTTGAGACTCTTCTTCTTATTCTTAATAGAGGGTTCTTGAAGCCTTTAACTTGGGAAGCTTGAATCTCAACTCAATTTGTAGAATCTCTGGAGGATTATTGACTTTCTTGGAGAAGGATTTTGGGTTTGTTCTTAAGGAAGAAACCCTAACCTTTGGATGTTTTGGGAGATAATGAAGTCATCTTCTTTGTTTTGCTTATATCTGAGTGTTAGAAGGGTGGGAAAAGACCAAAAATCCCTTTTTAAAATGACTTAAATTTATTGATCTGGATGTTCGATGGTGGGGTATGACGATCCGTCGCTGGGTCAACGGTCCATTGGTCTTGACCGTAGCACCTGGGCCAGAAGCTTACTTTCTGTCTTAATTGTGATAGTGGGATGCGACAGTCCATCGACCCTCTCCATCGCACTTGGCCAGTGAGTTGGTCTTTTGCCTCATTACGATGGTCTAGGCAACGGTCTGTTGCTTGTTTGATGGTCCGTCGGCCCTTCCATCACAACTGGGTGGTTCAGACGGCCCTCTGTAATTTGTCCATATCTTTCTACTCCGATGTTGGATTTTGACAAAATGGATATTATTGCATCAGGGATCTACTCTTAGTCCCTTTTTGTTTGCGTTAGTAATGGATGTGTTGACGCGGCGTATTCAAGGGGAGGTGCCGTGGTGTATGCTCTTTGCAGACGATGTAGTTCTGATAGATGAGACTCGAGGGGGTGTAAATGACAAATTAGAGATGTGGAGGCAAACTCTTGAGTCGAAAGGGTTCAGGGTGAGCAGAAGCAAGACAGAGTATGTGGAATGTAAGTTTAAGGACGTGAGGCGGGAGAACGAGGTAGTAGTGAAGCTGGAAGCACAGGAGGTATGTAAGAGGGATAAGTTCAAGTATCTCGGGTCCGTGATCCAGAGTAATGGTGAGATTGACGAGGATGTCTCGCACCGTATTGGGGCGGGATGGATGAAGTGGAAACTCGCGTCGGGGGTGCTGTGTGATAAGAAGGTGCCGCCCAAGCTTAAAGGCAAATTCTATAGGGTGGTAGTCCGTCCGGCCTTGCTGTATGGAGCGGAGTGTTGGCCAGTTAAGAACTCACACATCCAAAAAATGAAGGTGGCAGAAATGCGGATGTTGCGCTGGATGAGTGGACTGACTCGAGGGGATAGAGTTCGGAATGAGACTATCCGGGAGAAGGTTGGTGTGACTTCAGTGGAGTGTAAGATGCGGGAAGCACGATTGAGATGGTTCGGACACGTGAAGAGGAGGGGCATGGATGCCCCGGTCCGTAGGTGTGAGAGGCTAGCGTTGGATGGTTTTAGGCGGGGTAGGGGTAGGCCGAAGAAGTACTGGGGTGAGGTGATTAGGCGGGACATGGAACAGTTACAGCTTACCGAGGACATGACCCTAGATAGGAAGGTCTGGAAGACGCGAATTACGGCAGAAGAGTAGGGCCAGATTGGGTCGCTAGTGTAGGGAATTACTCGGTGGGGTTTTTTTTTATTTTTATTCCCGTTATGATTCCGTATTCAGTGTCCCATGCTTATTACGAATCTGTGTGCTTTCCTCTGCTTTCCGCTGTTTTATATTTCTTATGGGTGCCGTATTTATGTTATGTCATCTGCTTCTGTGCTTTACTATGTGTTTGTGTGATATCTTGTGTCTTGAGCCGGGGGTCTTTCGGAAACAGCCTTTCTACTTCATCAGAGGTAGAGGTATGGACTGCGTACATCTTACCCCCCCCAGACCCCACTAAGTGGGAATACACTGGGTTTGTTGTTGTTGTTGTTGTTGGATATTATTGGAAAGATAATTCAATTTCCCACATGATAGAAAGTCAATTTTAGGAAAATTGAACAAGATTTAAACACTAATCACTTTGAAAGTCACTTCTGAATCTTTTAAGGCTAGAATTATGCTTCACTTGACACGCTCTAAGGCTTAGACTACGAGGAAACTGTGCGGGGTATTACATGAGTTTGATCATTAGGAGTAGGTGTCACAACCCGAGGCTACCCCTAGTGGAAACACAGTGGTTAATGCCACAAGTGACCCCATGGTCTGGTACCTACTATGCTCACCGAACGAAATGAAGATAAAACCAAACAACATATGAAACAAGTTATTAATGAGATACGGTCAGTCTGAGTATTGAAATATATGAAAGACATATCCAAAAACCAAACTATTTGTTCGAAAGATTTAACAATAACTAAAAACTGAATGACTGTCTAACTGTCTATAAGTCTCTAAAAATCATACGGAGTTGATGGGACAAACCCATAACTAACTCCAATTGATAGAACCAGAATGAAACACATAAAATAACTAAAATAGCATAGCATATCCTCGATGAATGAGGACTCACCACTACTGCTGCGGGACCTTCTGAACTGTCTAAAAATGATAGGAAAACTGAGAGTCTAAACCTATGTTATAAGACAACATAGAGCAATAGAAAAGTATGCGGTCAGTGCTTGGAATATTTTGGTATACGAGGTAAGGACTAACTGAAATACATCCAAAACTGAGTAAAATCACTTGAACATGTAAAGCTGAATATGTAAGACCAAGTATATTAACACACTGTCATTATCTGAGCAATAGATGCAATTTATATAACTGACTAAATATATACTGGAAACTGATTACTTGGTCCAATAAAGCTTAACTAAAAAAGACCACCCATATTGACTAAAACTATAGGAGCTATTATGTAACAAACATAAACAATGGTTAGTACCACAGAGTCTGATATCTAACCCACATTGAGGAGGGTTGTTCCATCCTTGCCATTGGAGTGGAACCTAAACTGGAGTGATCACTATACTAAGCCCATTTGGTCAAGGAAAAACCCTCTGTGGTGAATCCTAAAATCCTACGGGGTCACGTAGTTTTTGGGAAATAGGATGCGCTGAACCCACACTTTCCTCTCGGTGATAATCCTACTCCCAACTAAATGACACTTATATTATTCATGGTTTAACATAATGTGGTACTGTCTTGAAAATAATAAATAAACACATAAGTATTAGGTGTTCATAACTCGCAAGAACTGAATGTTTTCAATACACAATAACAACTCTTAAAACAGTAGTATGAAGTATATTAAGAGACCCAAAACATTAGAAAATTCAATATATAAGCGTAATACATGAATTTGGGCATGAAAACATATTAAACTTGAGGAACTAACAAGTTTTCTTCAAATAATGAAATTCAAGGTAAAGCTCAAACTTGTACTTTGAAATATGAATAAATAAGACTCTTATGCCCCTTAATTCCTTAATCACATGATAACGCTATAGTTTTAACACATACAGATTTAGGTATGAATTCTATCTCAAACATGTAAATTAAACTTGAAAGTCATGCAATTGGGCATAAGGTTGAAAGGTTAACCTTGTTCAAAACCCCACATACCTCAATAATTGAATTCTTGAAGAATTTCTAGGGGAAGGAACTTAGGTTTTTCTTGGGAAGGGAAGAGGGTTTCTTAAGACTAGTTTTGAGTGAAAGGGGAAAATAATGCCCTTTTGGAAGTCCCAAATTGTGTTAAGGGAGAATTGGGTTGAGGGAAATGACTCAAATGCCCTTAGGAACTTAGATCATATAACTGTGCAGGACAAAGCCACTCAATGTGCCTCTCTCTCTGTGGGAGAAAGCAACACACTGTACTACATATTTTGGGGGAGAAAGTAACGCATCACGGACCTACTCACCACGAGAGAGACTAACGCATCGCGGTTTTATCATGTTGTCTCTCTATTTCAACCATCCAAACAAGTCCCAAACCTCGCCCGAAAGCCCAGAAACTCTCTCAAGACATACTTTTAACCTCTCTAAACACGAACCAACTTGAAAACCAAGATTTTGGGGTCGGTAAGGAAAAAAAATAAAAATCCACAAAGTTTAGGGGTATTCAAAATGACTAAATCTTTAACACTAAGTGAAAATTTCAAGCCTTGGACCCCTTAAGCATGCAACTTTAACTGAATTGATCTTAGAATATTATGGGGTATTACAATATCTCCCCCTTGGGAACATTTATCCTTGAATGAGACTGGTTAGACTAAGAATACTAAGGCAACTGAGATCATATGATGAACATGCATGACTTGGAATATGATTACCCAACTGAGTCTAAAGCATGATACATGAACTGAACTAATTTTATGAATGCATGCGAAGACACGAGAATGGTCATATAGCTGAAACTGAGAATGGGAAATAGTAAATCTAAGGAAAATCATTACCTCAAGATGAATATGAGTTTGCAGAGAAAATATGAGGGTACTTGGTTCGTATATCTGCTTCTGCTTCTGAAGTAGCTCCCTCAATGGACTGATTCCACCAAAAAACTTTAACCAAGGGAACCTCTTTATTACTTATCCTATGAATCTGATGATCAAGGATCTCAACTGGGACTTCTTCGTAGGAAAGGATATCCTGAATATCCACACTTTCTAAAGGAACACCAATAGCTGAATCACCAATGCATTTCTTTAACAAAGAAATAAGGAACACCAGGTGCACTGATGCCAAATCTGCAGGAAAATCAAGCTCATAGGCTAACTTCCCAAAATAGCTCAAAATTTTATAAGGGACAATGTAGCGGGGGCTGAGTTTTCCCTTTTTGCCAAATTTCTTCACTCCTTTCATAGGTGAAATTTTCAAATAGACTATATCACCAACCTCAAACTCAAGATCCCTTCTCCTCATATCTATTTTTGATGGCTTTGGGCTGTCTTTAGCCTTTCCCTAATCAACTAAACTTTCTCCACAGCCTCAAACACTGACTTTGGCCCTATTAAATCATCCTCACTTGCTTTAAACCAACTAATAGGAGTTCTACATCTCCTTCTATAAAGATCCTTAAATGGAGCCATCTAAATACTGGAGTGATAACTATTATTGTAGGCAAACTTAATCAAAGGTAAGTGGTCATCCCAACTATATTTAAAGTCAATAACACACACCCTTAACATATCCTCTGTAGTCTGAATGGTCTGTTCTTCCTGACCATCTATCTAGGGATGAAAGTTGTACTAAGATGAATTTAGGTACCAAGACCCTTCTAAAATGCCTTCCAAAAGTGAGAGGTAAACTGAGTACCTCTATCTGAAATGATAGATAATGCAATACCATACTACTTTACTAACTCCCAAAGAAAAAGCCTGGCATAATCCTTAGCTGAGTACGAAGTATGAACTAACAAGAAATGGGTTGACTTGGTTATTCTATTCATAATGAACCAAATAAAATCATGCTGACGATGCATACAAGAAAACTCTATAACAAAATCTATGTTCACCCTTCCCACTTCCAAGTGGGAATGCTAAACTCCTAAAGTGTACCACTAGGCTTTGATGCTCAAATTTAACCAGCTGACAAGTTGAACACTTAGCCACAAACTCTGCAATATCCTTCTTTATACCATTACACTAATAAATTTCCTACAAATCATGGTATATCTTAGTGGCTCCTGGGTGGATAGATTATCACGCACCATGTGCTTCTACAAATATTCACAATTTGAAACCATCAACACATAAAACACATAACCTTCCCTGACAACAAAGCACACTTTCTCCCCCTTGGGAGAAAATCTCTACTTTATAATCTCTAACTTCCCCCTTCAACTCAACCAAACACTTCGGCAACCAATGAAGATTCTGAACTATTCTGAACCCATATACTACCTTCAGTTGAATCAACCAACCAAACACCTAATCTAGAAAGATGATGAACCTCACTGACTAACTTCTTCTTACCTTCCTCAGCATGTGCAACACTACCCATAGACAATTTACTAAGGGCATCTGCCATTACATTGGCCTTTCCTGGATGATATAACACACTTATATCATAATCTTTTAACAACTTAAGCCATCTTCCCTAACAAAGATTCAGGTCTTTTTACATGAACACGTACTGTAAACCCTTGTGATCAGTGAACACATCAACATGAATCCCATAAAGATAGTGCCTCCAAATCTTTAAGGCAAAGACAACAGCTGCAAACTCAAGATCATGGGCTAGATAATTCCTTGTAAGGGTTTTAATCTGTCTAGAGACATAGACTTTGACCTTGCCTTTCTATATCAAAACACAAACAAGTCTAACTCTGGAAGAATCACAACAGACAATAAATCCATCTGAAATATCTAGCAAAGCCAAAACTGGGGCAGAAATGAGTTGAGTCTTCAACTCCTGAAAACTCTTCTTGCAAGAATATGATCATTGAAATCTAACCTTCTTTTGACTTAATCGAGACATGGGGGATTAAATAAAATAAAACCCTTTAAAAACCATCTGTAATAGCCATCCAAACCTAAGAAACTCCTGATATCTAATGGAAAGATGGGTCTAGGCCAATTTCTCAGTCCTTCAATCTTTTGAGGGTGAACTCGGATGCCATCATTAGAAACTATATGACCAAGGAAAGCTACTGATCTTAAGGAAAATTCATACTTACTGAACTTAGTGAACACCTGATAATATCTGAGAATCTGCGACACAACTCTCAGATGGTCTGCATGATCACTCTCATTATGGGAATAGACAAGGATATCACCAATGAAGGCTATGACAAACATGTCTAAATACTGCTTGAAAACCCTGTTCATCAAGTCTATGAAAGCTGCAGGGGAATTTGTTAGTCCATAAGACATAACTAAAAATTTGAAGTGACCATACTGAGTTTTGAAAGTTGTCTTTGGAATGTCACATTCTTTGACTTTGAGCTGAAGATAACCAGATTTGAGGTCTATCTTAGAGAAATCTAGTTATCTTAGAGAAATAACTGACACTCTAAAGTTGGTTGAATAAGTTATTAATTCTGGAGAGTGGATATTTATTATTGATTCTGGCTTTATTCAACTGATGGTAATGGATGCACATTATGAGGGAACCATTTTTATTACATGCAAATAGAACTGGAGAACCCTATGAAGAAATACTAGGCCTGATGAATTCCTTATCTAAGAGATCCGTCAACTGCTCCTTCAGTTTCTTAAGCTCAACTAGATCCATTTTGTAAGGTGGAATAAATATAGGCTGGGTATTTCGAAAGAGATCTATTCTAAAGTCAATTTCCTTTTCGAGAGGAAATCTGGGAAGATCATTGTGAAATACATCTTGAAATTCTCTTACTACTGAAATGGACTCAAGGCTCGGAGTCTTGAAATTTGGGTCTTTAACTCAGACATGATGGTAAATATACCCCATGGATATCATCTTTCTTTCCTTAAGATATGAAACAATCTGACCCCTAATCACTAAAGTACAACCTCTCCATTCCATAACTGGATCATTAGTAAACTGAAACTGAACAATTTTATTTCTGTAATCACATGAGGGATAACATGAGTGGAGCAAATATATACTAAGAATGACATTAAATCTGTTATCTCTAACTCCACAAGATCAACTGAGGTGACCTTCTTATATATTATGATTGGGCAATTTCTATATACCCGTCTGGATATAATAGACTTACCCACTAGGGTAGATACTGAGAAAGGCTCTTCAAATATTTCTGGATTGACACCAAAATCTATAGCTATGTAAGGGATCATAAAGAAAAGTGAAGCTTCGGGGTCTAACAATGCTTAAATATTATGATGGAATACTTGTAACTATAATGCCTGGAAAATACACCTTGGACTCTACACAGTGCTTACAGTCATAAGTGAGCACAAGCTAACTTATGAGCTGTTACCTGCTATGAACACTGAATAAAACTAATGATAATAACAACATATATGGAAGAGCAACTGATAAGCAAAAAGGTTTTAAATATTAAACATGTATCTAAAAATGAAAAATCTAAAAATAGCTATCTAAAACCGATAAAAGCTGACTGACTATCTGAAAGTATTTGAAAGCCTCTAACTGACTGAATAAAAGAGTTAATGGGATAGGAACCCAACTAACTCCAGACGGTTTAACTAAAATAAAATACTAAATAACTTAAATTAACATAAACAATCCTTGGTATATGAGGAATCACCATTGCTACTGCTGCTGATGCGCTGGAATGTCTAACTACAGTCAGGAACCTGAGCATCCAAACCTATGATATTAAATATCATAGTGCAAGAAACGAGTATGTGATCAATACTTTGAATGTACTGGTATATTAGATGAGGTAAGGCCAAAATGCATGGGTTCATATGCATGGACTAATTACTAACTAAATGTATAGCATGAGGTACTGAGTAAGAATGCATGAAATCTGTAAAGATTGAGAATGTATGACCAAGTATAAAACCATGAATCTGAAATAGTTTGTAAACTGAAATACTGATAATTGGAAAACTAATATCTACATGCTATGGTCAAGCATACCTGAGAGTAAATACTGAACTAGATACTAGACTAAAACTGTGGGAGCTAGCTATAACCAACATGCCCTAATATACTATCAGGATTCAACCTGTAACCCTTGTAGGAAAGGTGTCAGTACCATGCCATGGGTACTAACACTGACTATGTGGATCCACTAAGCTTCTAAAGAAATAGAGTATCAAGCCTACAATAATGGGTGATCCCTGGGCGGAGTCAAGCCTAAACTGATGGGTAGTCAAGCCTAAGCTGACGGGTGACTTCTTATAACCTATGCTAGCTATGTATTCTAGGATACAGGGAATGCTACTAACATCTCATGCCTATTGATGGGGGAGACGAGTGCCTCATGCCTACTGACGGGGGATATGCCATCCCTACGTTCATTTGGTCCTAAGTTTTACTCCCACCTGAAAGACACTGACTTCTGAACTAATCTAAGTTTAACTGAATATGATAGCTGACTAACTATTAATGTTCTTACATACCTGAAACTATTCTAAAACTACTAATATTAAGTAAAAAGCTAAGTGTTTTGGTATTTATAACCCCCAAGACTCGATAGCAGTAACAACAAGATCATACTAAAACTTTGAGGACATGATGGGTAGTCAATAGTCAAAACTCATTCTTTGAGGCATTTCATTAAACACTTGCAATGCATGTATTAAGCATGGAAATAGTTTTAAACATGTAGTAGTAGCATGATTTTTGATACTAAGACACCAATTGAGGCTTAATTCAGTGAACAACACCATTCAAACGTGTAGGGTTTAATAACAACAATAATTTCATATAAACATGATATAAAATTCAAAATTCATGAAAGTTCACGGACATAATTCATAAAAATATGTAAATATCATACTTTTAAACTTGAAATTGGGTTCTTGGACTCCATGGGTGAAAAGGGCCCATGGATTAACATCTAACGTACCAGAATAGATGATTTCTTGAAGATTGCTTGAACTTAGTAGATTGGAACCTTGATTTCTCGAGAAAGAAACTTGAATTTGTTCTTGGAAAAGGGAAGGGTTTTTACATGAGTTGATTTGAAGAAGATGGGCAAATAATTCCCCTTTTTGAGTTATAAATTGTGTTTGGAAGGCTGAGGTTGAGGGAAAAGTACTAAATTGACCCTTAGCCTCTTTTTCCCATTTAAATGACCTCATGGCTTGACCCCCAGAAAGGTGGAGTGGACCTCACATCATGACTCCCAGAAAGGTGGAGTGGACCTCACGTCGCGAGCCTATCGTGAGACCTTATTATTTCTCATGAAAATAGTCACAACTTTTTACTCGGGTATCAAATTAAGGCAAAATTGGTATCGTTGGAAAAATTATTCAATTATCTAAAACTTGATGGGTATTAAAATGAAAAATTTCACATATATAAAAATTTATACACGTTCAAATAGACCCTTGTAGAATCAAATACCAAACTTTTGATGAATCAAAGGCTCTTAGCTCAACTTTGTTCTAAGTGATTCTTATGAACATTTTTGACCTCGAAATCACTTAAGACACTAGGATAAAGATCATGACACATGTATTCAAAATAAATTCATGGGATTAGAGTCAACACACATAAGAACAATGCTTTAAAGTCTAGCTTAAAAATATGGGGTGTTACTATAACGTACCTGTAACCACATCAGAACTTTCATGATCCTGGCTAGTCTACAGGGCATACAATCTATTATGGTGTGGACCACTAGTGGTTTTGGAAGTGGCACCCTACTGAGTCGGGCGATCTACTAGCATTGCTAAAGAATTTGACTGACCCTACTAGCGCATAGCACCATCTTTCGGGCTACTGCTTGACACTCCTTATTCTTGTGGCCTGGATTGACATACCCAAAACACACATTACTGCCTGCCTGACAATCACCCTTATGGTTCCTACCATACTTTCTACAGAGCGGTTGGTATGGATACTATTTACACTGTCCCGAGTCTTAGAGACTGGCGCTCTATCCCGACTGTCCTACCTAAAACTAGGCACTAGAGTACTTATTGAAGACGAGGCTGGGGATGGAAATTTATGGTGGAACTGATAACGGTTACCACCTTCCAACCTTGGCTTAGTAAAGTTAAAACTTCTCGTTATGGCCTTCTTATTCTCTCTCTTCTCCTTAAGCTTCTCCTTCTTAATCTGCTAAGCATGAACCATAAGTCGAGATAGGTCCATCCCCTTAATCAATAGGGCAGTCCTACACTTCTTAACCATACTATAATATACACCAGATATAAACTTAGTCATTCTGGCCTATTGTCAGCCACCATAGTCGGAGCATACCTCACCAATTGAGTGAACTTAAGCGAGTACTCCTTCACGCTCATACTTTCCTTCTTAAGTTTATGAACTCCTAAACCTTAGCTTTCTTCAACTCTACTAGGAAAAACCTATCTAATAAAGTTGTGTCAAACTCATCCTATTCCATAGGCTCTGTATCATCACCTCTGTCCTCTATCTATGTTTAAACCAAGTATGAGCTACTCCTTACAATTAATATAGAACCAATTCTGCACTCTGATTCGAAGTGACACCCATGATGTCTGTCACCTTCTACACCATATCCAAAATTTTTTATGGATCCTTGTACAACTTAGATTTAAAAAACAAAGGGGGATTCATCTGAGTGAAATCTTAAATCCTAGATGCAACTGTTTGCCACTATATTTGCTAAGGCAATAGCCTGCTGGTTGTTCTAAGCAATAACTAAATGGGCTAAGGCCGTAAATGTAGACCAAAACTCAATGTGAGAAATATGGTTATTCAAGGGATCTTCCTAAATAGGTGGTGATTCAGGCTAATCCCCGTTCCTTCTCCCGTAGATCCTTATAGGAGGCATTATCTATAAATGAAATAAAGGATAAGTTAGAAAGAGGTATTCAATAAAGATCATGATCTTTTGCACGGCATGAACACTAAAAGAGAGAAAACTTTCCTAAAATATCTTATAGCCTTTTACCCATAAGTGTGGCGTGCTTCACACCCATGTACAAAACTCTACTCAATGCGACTTTCAGATGCTCTAGGACACTTTAAATCTTAGGATCTAGTACCAAGTTTTGTCATGACCCAAGGTTACCCCTTAGTCGTGACACAGTTCTTAAGGCCACTAGTGACCCCAAGATAACCCATGGTCTTGTACCTTCTATGAGCACTTGTAATACCCCAGATCTTTTCTAGTCTATGGATTACATAGGCCTTATACTATGAGTCGTAAGTCAGAATATGAGTCCTAATTTGGACTCGTACCAAATTAGTATAGCATGGGAAACATTTTGTTACAAGTATGACTTGACCCTTATGAGTCGTTAAGAGGGGTATGAATTATATAAATACAGTCGTAAGGATATTAATGTTGAACCCTTAAGGTATGTACAGAATAAAAGAGGGGGGAATCTAGTCATATATAAAGGTACAACTCATATAGAGAGAAGTCATATCAATAACAGTGTTGGTTCCCCAAGTTGTTTGTTCATCCTATGAGTGACTTTACCAAATTGTATAAGCATCTTAAGAGTTGTAAGTATGACTCGTATTTAGCCCAATACATGTTCTTTGGAATCTACCAAGCTTACAAGTCATCAGTCCGATTGTACCCTAACATATGAGTTGTAAGGTCGACTCGTACCAACTGATAACGTGATTTTCTACACATTTTTCTAAGGACTTTTATGTCTTTCCCACTCCCTTAAAAGCCAAACCCAATTTGTTTTGGCTTTACAGGGGGTGGTATAAAAGGGCCCAAATTCCTAATTCATAATGTAAAACATCAATTCATTAGAAATAAATCAAAAGGGCAATTTCTTTCCCTCCCCCAAGCAATAGGGTTTGTTTAAGAACAAGAACAACTTCGAGAAACTTTCCCCAAGGATTCTACTTAAGGTATGTGCGATGCTCATCCATGGATCCATTTCACCCATAGAGTCCCCAAAAAACCCTCTTTTGATTTAAATTATGATTTTATATATGTTTAAGATAAAACAACTCCATGAATCTCTTGGTAATTCAATTACAAGTTAGGTTTACAAATGTTTTCAAATGGAATGAGTCATATCAGGTTGAGTGTTGCTATTTCCATTTCATGTTTAATTAATTTCAGGATAAATTCACTACATTATGATTTTAGCCATGTATTCATGTTTTCCTCTCATATTTAAGACACTCCCATGTTCAAGATTATGATTCTCACATGTTTGATGAAAATTTTATGCCTTGGATATTTGAACCATGATTCACATACTATAGTTTTAAGTGTTGATATCATGCCTTATGATCAGTCTATGCTGGCGGGTTATGAACACCCGATACCTATGTGTTTATTAGTATTTCTGATTTTCCAAGTAATTATTTTAGTTTAACTATGAATATTCCTATTGTTCAGTTGGTATGATCATGATGAATACTACAAAAAATAATGTTCAGTTAACTTTAGTTCAGTTTAGTACCAGTGTCGGGAAGGCCAAAATAAAAATCCTCAAAGTTTAGGGGTCTTGAAAATGACTAAATCTTCAACCCTTAGTGAAATTTGAAGTCTTGGACCCCTTAAGCATGCAACTTAAATTGAATTAAGCTTAGGATCTTATGGGGTATTAAAAAAGAGGTCCATGTTTATTCCTGAGTATAAGATGCATTTTCATACCTTCTCCACATATTCAACTGCTAACATATCCATCGAGTCTATAGGATTTGAAAGTTTGCGTAGGGGTAAAATAATACATATCAGTTGGCTACAACCCTAATGGTAGTTTTGGGCTACTTTCTAGTGTGTTATTAAGCAATCCAAGATGACCAAAGTCTATTACCTGGGATACTTAGGGAGGTACCAAAAAGGTGCATCATCAAGGTGAGTTTAGTAGACATGCCTCCTAAGGTATAGATTTCTCTAGTAGAGGTTCCTATAGTTATCATAGTAGGCTAATTTAGGTCATATTGTAGGGTTTAGGTGGTCGTACTTCTGATTCTACAACTTTTAGTAGACAAGTACAGGCTATGTGAGTGGAGGCTCTAAGATTGGTTCTTCAGGACAGGGTTGTCATTCTGGTTCATCGCACCTTCTAAGATTGAGTCAGGACACATAAGACATTTTGTATGTGATAATTTAATCCATGTGGCCGAGGATTTACCTTGACATGTGCATGGAACCACTTAACAGGGTTCTTAGCTTCAACTTTACGCTACTTTAATTTCTGTAGTAAAAAGTTGTTCATAAATTGGTAGGGGTGATGCTAGAGGTAGAGGTAGGGGTGCTCATGAAAATGGTCATGGGGTTTTTCAGTATGAAATCATATATGGTCAGTTCTATTCTATACTTGGGAGCCTGAGGTAGAGGCTTCTAATATAGTTATTACATGTATTGTCCTAGTTTGCTACATATTTGCTTATATTTTATTTTACCTCAGGTCTATATTCTCCTATATGAATACATATTTTGCTTCTGATTTAGATGTTGCGTGTGTTCCCCTTGTTATGGCTCTTTATGTTTCTACCCTCGTAAGTGATTCTTTAGTGGTGGATTGGGTATACTGATCTTGTATGGCTACTTTGGCAGGCTGTAAGACTTGGGTAGACTTGATTATCCTAGGTATGGTTAATTTTGATGTTATTTAGGTATGGATTGCTTACCTTCTTATCATGCTTTTATGACTATTATGCCATAATCATGACTTTAGCAACGTCAGGTGTGTCAAGGTTAGAGTGGACAGGTATGCTTAACTCGGGTTTGAAGGATGTTATATCTTTTCTACATGTTTGTTGCATGATAGAGAGATGGTGTTTTTCTTATTTATCTCATACCCATAATACTAATGGTGTCTTACCACCTTTTATGGATTCTATTCGAGTTGTTCATGACTTTATGGATGTGTTTTCTACAGATTTATTTGGTATGCCGATGAATTATGATTTTGATTTTTCTACTGATTTGAAGCCAAACACCAAGCCTATTTATATTCCTCCCTATAGGATGCCCCAACTGAGTTGAAAGAGTTGAATGAGTAGTTACAAAGCTTATTGAGTTAGGGGTTTATTTGACCTAACCTATCTCTTTGGGGTGCTCCTATCTTGTTCATGAATAACAAGGATGACAACTTCTGTAATAGAACAATGAATTTCATTTTGACCTAATATATCTCCTTGGGGTACTCCTATCTAGTTTGTGAATAAAAAGGATGGTTATATGCATATGTGTATTAATTATAGATAGTTAAACAAAATAATGGTTAAAAGCAAGTATCCTCTTTCTTGCATTGATGAGATTGATCAACTTCAGAGTACTTTGATGTTTTGGAAAATTGATTTGAGATATGGGTATAACTAGGTAAAAATTAGAGTTTTGGATATTCTAATGATGGCTTTTTGGACTCAATATAGTCATTATGTGTTCTTACTATGTCTTTTGGATTGTTCGATGCTCCTGCAACATTCAGGGAGTTGATGAATTAGGTATTTTTACCATATTAGACTTCTTTATGATTATATTTATAGATGGAATCTTGGTTTATTGCTAGAATGAGGTCAATGATGTGAAGCATTTGAGGATTGTACTTCAAAGGTTGCATGATGAGAAGTTGTATGTCAAGTTTTCTAAGTGTAAGTTTTGGTTAGATTCTATCTCTTTATTAGGTTATGTGGTGACCAAGGATGATATTATGATTGATCTGGCAAAGATTGAAGCAATTCATGATTGGTATAGGCCTACTTCTCCTACCAACATTCAGAGTTTTAATGGTTATTATTAGCGTTTTATGGAGGGTTTCTTATTTATTGTGGCTCTTTTGACCAAGCTGACTCAAAAATTTGTATTTTAGTGATCGAATTCATATTAAAATAGTTTCCAAAAGCTCTAAGAGTTGTTGACTTCAACGCTTGTTATGACTTTACCCAAGGAGGATGTGGGTTTTACCATGTTTTGTGATACTTTTTGTTTGGGTGCAGTGTTGACGTAGAAGGGTAAGGTGATGCTTATGCCTCTAGTTAGTTCAAGACTCATGCGTGGAATTACCCCACCCATGATTTGGAGTTAGCAGCCGTAGTGATTGTGTTGAAGTTGTGGCATCATTACTTATATAGAGTTTCTTGTAAAATTTTCTAAGACCATCATAGCCTTCAGTACTTCTTCAATTAGTGAGACCTTAATATGAGGAAACAACATTGGCTTGAGTTGCTTAAGGATTATGACCTCACTATTCTATAACATTCGAGCAAGGATAATATGGTTGTGGATGCCTTGAGTTGGATTCAACTAGTATGGGGATTTTAGCTTATTTGTTGACCTATGAGTGACCTTTAGTGTTGGAGGTTCAGTTCTTTACTAACGAGATCATTAGGCTTGATATTTTAACACTTGGATGTGTTATCCCTTTTTGAAGCTAGATTTTCCTTGATGGAGAAAATTTGAGCTCACCAGTTTGATAATTTTAGTTTGAGAGTAATTCGAGATAAGGTGCTGAGTAGCAAGGAAAAGGTGGCATCTGTTGATTCTAATGGTGTTTTGAGGATTAGAGGTTGAGTTCATATATTGAGAGTTGGTGGATGGGTGAGTGATTTTGGAAGAGGCATATTATTCCAGATATTCTATCCATTCAGAGGTGACTAAAATGTATCTTGATTTGAAGCAGCTTTATTAATGGGGTAGTATCAAGAAGGATGTGGTAGACTTTGTAGCTCGTTGCTTATGCTGTCAACAAGTGAAGGCCAAGAAATAAAGATCGGGTGACATACTTTAGAGATTACCCATTCTTGAGTGAAAGACGAAGCGAATCACTATACACTTCTAAGTAGGTTATGGTTCATCATGAATTGATTGACCAAATTGGCCCTTTTTATATCTATTCAGATTTTCTTTAGTGCCGCGAGGATGGATCGTCTATGTTTGTGAGATATTTTTTCTTCATGGGGTACCCGTGTTTATTATTTCAGACAGAGGCTCAGTGTTCACTTCTATCTTCTTACGACCATGTTAGGAGGAGTTGGGTACTTAAGTTAACCTGATAACAACTTTTGACCCCCAGATCAGTGGCCAGTCAGAGTAGACTATTTAGGTTTTATAGGATATTCTCCACACTTATGTTATGGACTTTGAAGGTTAGTGAAAGCAACATTTTTCCTTATTAGAGTTTGCTTATAATAATAGCTACCATTCGAGTATTGAGATAGAACCTTTTTAAGGCATTGTTTATATCCTATTGGTTGGTTTAAGACTTCAAAGGTTATACCCTGTGGGTACTAACTTGTTTGGTGAGTCTTTAGATAGGGTTTAAATGATTCAGGATAGGCTTCAGGCAACATAAAGTAGGCAAAAGAGTTATGTTGATCGTAGGCTACGTGCTTTGAAGTTTAGGATTGGTGATCAAGTATTCCTTTATGTGTCACCCACGATGGGCGTGATAAGGTTTGTGAAGAGGGTCAAGCTTAGCCCAAGATATATTAGACTATTTGGGATTCTTCAGAAATTTAGGGTGGTTGCTTAGGAGTTGGCCTTACCACCAAAATTTTCAGTCGTTCATCCAGTCTTTGATGTATCTATGCTTCAGTGCTCTATGTAATGATCCCCTAGACATTTTTATATATTTTCACACTATTTCACTATTTGGAGTTTTCCCATAACTGCACCAACTCATTTATGACTTGCTGGAGCTGATACTTCGATTACCAGTTAGTTTGTTTGGTTTTAAGAGTTAATTCCCTATTTTGAAATTTTCTTTCTTGTGAATTAGGTATTGGGAAAACACATCAGGTTAACAACCTCGTATGCCAAATCTGACAGTTCCATTAGCTCCAAAACATTGATTTTAAGCTATGAGGACCCTTGGTTTGTTTTTTGAGGCTTCCAAATTCATTTTGGACTATTGGTGGATTTTGATTAAAATGACCATTTAGATGTGGGACCCATATTTCATCAAAATGGCCCCAAATGAACTATGCTACCCTAATGTTATACCCCGTACCTTTCTTTGCTTAAATTCATCCCTAGAATGTTAAGGGATAGCTTCTGAAATGAAAACTATTTATTTAGTATGGAATTCTTCAGATTTAGACCTCCTATTGTGTGGGAAATTGAATAATCTTTCCATTGATATAAGATTTGCCTAAATCTGATAATTGAGTAAGAAGTTATGGCTATTTTAAGTTTCAGTCATAAAACACCGTGATTTGAGCCCTTAGCGCATCACGAAGAAGCGTAAAATGATGATTGTCAAATTCCAGTGGACCTCCACGATATTGGCGCATCATGGAGAGGGCCAATTTCTCGATAGGCAATTTCCCGATTGGCAATTTCCAATGAGACCTCGTGATACTGGCGCGTCGTGCCAGTGGTCAAATGACAAACTAAAGGGCTTCGCAATCATGGCGCATTGCGGTGAAAGCGTAGTTCCCGCTCATCCATTTTCCAGTGAGCCACCGCGATAGTGGTGCATCGCGGTGGCCACCAGTTCGCATAAAAAGTTTGTTTTTCCTTTTTTTTTCTAAACGATAAAAGGGGTATTTTGGTAACTTACTCAGTCCCAATCCGGTTTAAATCCCTCCAATGCACTTTACATCTATTTTTCATCAAATCTCTCTCAAGAAAAACCCAAGCTCATCAGACTTTCTATACAAATATTTTAAATTCCTCCATTAATTCTCCAAAGAAATTCAAGATTGAGGATCCCCAGCACAAAAACTCTAAGAATTCATCTTCAAAGCATTTATAGGAATCTAAGATTCAAACTTTTTATCAAAGATCATCAATTAAGGTATGTGGGGTTATGAACAAGGACAATCCTTTCGTTTTTGTACCCAAAATTTATTTTAAATTCAAACTTACTGAATTTTATATGATTTCCCATGAAATTCAAGTTAGGGTTTACACCCATCATTGTTATTTTCAAGTTTATGATATTTCCAATGATTTAAAAGTTGAATTCCATGATTATGTTCATATTTTCATGCATATTATTGAAATTTCCAGATTTTGAGTTGTCTTATCCATATTTACATTATCAAGCATGATTATTATGATAGATTTAACATGAGATTGACGCATGGGTTATTTATCCCAAGATTTAGTATTATTACTTCAAGAAAGATGATGCTTTAATCATCTTATGAGCAGATTATTTATAGTTTTTCCATAAAACTTTGATCTTTCAATCACTGGTTTAGCTATGGAATCCACTTTACAAATTATTATAGTTTACAAAACTCAGATTAGCTTTATTTACAGATTTACTCATATAAATGCATAATTGGTTTTCCATATGAACCCTTATGTTAGTTTTAAAAGTGGATTTCCAATGGCTTGAGCATATAGATTTAAGAGGGAGTAGTATTTAGCGCTGAGTGAAAAGTGTGGGATGAGCGTGCCCTCTCTTCCACGGAACTATGTAGCCAACATAGGTACAGATTATCGGATTATTCTCTTTTCTATATGGATGACACATTTAGCTTATGATTGATCACATGGATTAAGTTGTACTCCCAGGAAAGAGTATGATATCTCTCCCCAACGTGAGGTTTCTTCCTTAAGAGGTCAAGATGTTGGACTCCATGTAGCTCACATGGTTATGTTGGTTAAGAGAACCTCCCTTACAGATAAGCTTTTGAAAAATTATTTCCCTAAAAATAAAGATTTTCAGAATAAGTTTTCAAATTTCACTTAACCTATATGATTTAAGATTAAGAATAGAATGCAGATTTTAGAACTTAGTGCGATGGCTCACAAGATTTACAGTATATGCTTTATTATTCATAATATATGATCTTCAGATTTTATATTTACTCAAGCCGATGTGAGTCATTTACATTTAGCATGGTTGATTTTATAAATTGTGATGATATTGCTCACTTATTGCATTCACCCCCATATACTCAATACATCATCAAAGTACTGATCCACATATACGTCTATGTGCTACATTGTCTCATAATATAGGTTTAGGTGCGTTGCCTCAACAACGCGAGTGATTTTTGAGCATCTCATCTACATCTCTGCAGTTGGTAAGTCCTCATAGTTTTGGGACTTAGCTATTCATATTTTTAGTTTATTAATAGATGTTTTTATATTTATTTTAGACAGTTTGAGTCAGCTGGGTCCTGTCCCAGTGACTCTCTAGATTCAGTTAGTAGAGGCTTATCGGACTACTAGATTTAGTTTTAGACATTTGATTCAGTATTTAGAATCCTTCAGCATTGTTTTACCAAAACTTTTAATATGTTTCAGATAAAATTTTCGCATATATAATGATTTTACATTCATATCTCCTATTTTGAGATCCAGACTTAGTAGAAGGCAGCCAGGGTTAGCTCAGGACTATTTGTAGTTCAGAGCACCGTATGGCATCTCGGGAGCTCAGATTTTGGGGCATTACAAACTTGGTATCAGAGCCTAAGGTTTAATGAGTCCTAGGGAGTCAGACAAGTTGTGTTACGTAGAGTCTTGATCATCGGTGTGAAGCGCGCCACATCTATGAGCAAGAGGCTATGGAGCATTCTTAGGAAATCATCTATTCTTTCATAATCTATTGTGCATTCAGTGTCTCTATTTTATTTTAACTTGTGATTTTACATGATAGTTTAAAATGCCTCCTGGTCGAGCTAACACCTGCAAAAATGATAATCAGCCAACTCAGCCTACAGATCCTTTGAACGAGAATGTATCACATGCAAAGTTTTGGGTTGCCTTTTAGGTGCTAGCACAAGATGTGACAGCTAATGTTCAGGGCAACTGTAAGACTGTAGTCCCACATCAGTAAGATGGGGACTTAGCTGCAGCCAAAATTTGAGATTTTATGAGGATGAACCCGCCAGAATTCTTTTGGTCAAAGGCAGCTAAGGACCCACAGTTGTATTTAGATGAGGTGAAAAAAATCACCTGAATTATTGTAACGCCTCGAAAACGGGTTCTAGAGCGTCATATAGTGCTTGAGGCTATAAGTAGCCCCAAGCTAACCCTTTGAGCCATTTTTATTTAGTTCAACACGAATCAATGGGGTTTTCATAAATAACCCTCAAATATCAACAGCGTAATCATCATCCAAGAATAAAAGAATTTTAGAAAGATAATAAAATATGACTTATTAGTCAACTCCTAACATCTATACTAGTCTGACAAGCCTCTAAGAAAATCAATAAAACCAGTGAACCATTGAGACATGCCCCAACTGACTCATACTCAATTATAAAATGTAAACAATTTCGTGAAACGAACATCAGACATCACGTCCTCGAAACATGAGGAATCACCATGACAGAGGATGTAGAACAGCGTGCTTGAAGAATCACTATCGAACCTGGAACTGAGCACCTGAACCTATATTCCAAGAAAATGCAGCCCACATCCGAAGATGTGGGTCAGTACCATGGAAAGGAACTAAGTATATGGGGGTGTATGCAGTTTTATAAACATCATCATCATAAATATTTATAAGAAATATGCAGGATGTATGAAAGACTCACATAGCTCGAAGAAAATCATCATAATCATAAGAGGATGAAGTAAGTATAATAACACATGTGAGTCATCATATAATTTGTCAATCACTTTCATTTCATCAAGAATATCAATTCTCATAATGTAAATATCATTTAAATCTTTCGAAAGAATAACCTTCACAATTCCAATTTCAAATCACTTCACCATTCACCATAGACACAAGGAAACACACACACACTGGGAGATCCTATAACCGACATAAACCCTGTGAGCTACATGGAGTCCAACGTATAACCCATGTTGGGGAGAGCCGTCCTATCCTTGCCATCGGATTAGGACTATCGATATGAAATCCACACAAACTAGTGATCACTATATAAATCAGCCTCAGGCTTACTCCTACGGGGGCATGTAGTTCTAGGGAAGTAAGGTCGCTTTATACCTCCCACTCGGTGCTAAAGATTTCTTCCGTACTTAGCTCAGATCATTTCAAAGATAATCCACAACAAAACAATTTTAGTAGTATATAAATATACATCGGGAGCCATCATGCATCCTATCTATCAAAATCAACCACGTTGTGGATTTCTTTCACACTCGAGTTCAAAACAACTCCATTGACACCAAAAGGTCAAATCATTCAAAATATCTCAAACATTCAATATCAACGTGCTTATAACACACACTTTCTCAAAAAAACACAATTTCTAATGGGGATTCACGACCCAAATATCAAAATCATGATAAATATCATTCAAGATTCATGCTTTATATCTCTACACATGTAAATTCATCTTTCAAAATCATAAACATCAAGATTTTATAATAATAATCAT